>NW_009602084.1:0-46760 GCF_000690535.1 Cariama cristata
GGGGGCTGCGGGGCTGATCCGACCACAGGTTCTCACTCCTCTCTCCAGCTCCAGTTGTGCAGGGTTTTTTTTCCCCCTCTTAACTCTGCTCTCGCAGAGGTGCTACCCCCGTGGCTGATGGGCTGGGCCTTGGCCAGTGTTGGGTCTGTCTTGGAGCCAGCTGGCGTTGGCTCCATTGGACATGGAGGAAGCTTCTGGCACCTTCTTACAGAAGCCACCCCTGTAGCCCCTCAGCTACCAAAATCTGACCGCGCAAACCCAATACAAGCCTAGATCTAGTCCTTCCCCACTGGCAACTTGAATAGCTCCTTGGTGAGTTCAGGTAAAGGTGTAGCTCAGTGCTGTCTACGCTGTGGGCTTCTCTTTTGTTTGGAGGTACTAACATCAATCACATAGAGCCATCATAAACCCCTCCTCCTAAACTGGCAAAACGGCAGCATGTAGGATTGATCCCGGGGAGAAGTTCAGAGACTCTGGGAGATGATGCTATGGTAGAAGATGATGTGGGCCAGGTAAAATGCTGTCCTCCGGACTGGACACCCTGCTCAACTTTCCAGCCAGCCCACTATAGTCTGGAATCTCCAGACTGTCCAAAGTCCCAGAGGATCCTGATTTTAGCCTGATTCTCTTTGTTTGTGCGTCTCTCTCTGTCTGTACAAAGGAAAGTACAATAACTACTTCCATTGCATGGTGCTTCAAGATGAAAGTGCTGCTAGGAATCAGATGTTTGTTTCAAAGGAAGAGCCTCTTTTCATGTGCGTTTTGTTCATATGGAAAGACAATTTACTGGCAGAGGGGTAGTGGTGGTTTTGTTCTCAGTTCTTGGCATGTCTCTGGTTAAGTTCTGCCCTGCAAGTGAATGAAACTAGTGTTTTATCCCCTGTCTACAGTATGCTGTTTCTTTGGAAGCTGGAGTGTAATGAACTTGCTGTTTATTACAATTAACAAATAAATCCCTATACCTTTAAATTAGATCATAAATCTTTCAGTGAAATTCAATATTGCAGTGATTGTGCTTTCTTTCCCATAAGAGATTCTGCAGTGATAGGAGCCAGGCAACTTCTGTTGCAAATAATACGACCCTGAGGACATTCCTTGTGACACATTTGGCCTTTTTTTGTGTGGCTTCCTTCTTTTAGAATCATCTGACGTGCAGCTTAAATACAGCAGTGCTGGCTAGTGAATTATAAAACAACTTATATTGCAGAGAAAATTACTTTCTGGTGTTTTAAAATGAAGGCAATTTAGGCTGCTTATCTTCAGGGGGGGACTGGACTGGGAGCTGTATGCGCAGTGCCTAGCACAGTGCTGTTCTGAGGAACGCTAGGGAAGTGATGATGTTACTGCAATACAAAGAGATTTGTCAAGTTTCACTTGCTGAACATCAGTCCCCTGAAGTCTCTGCATAGTTGTAGTTAGAGCTCGTGCACTGAAGACAGCTCTGTGGTTTCTCTTACTCTCTCTGAGCACAGTATCAGACAGATTTGCGGTTCTCTGACCGTTGAGTTGGTGCAGCCCACAGAAAAGGCTGCAGAGCTGCAGTGTAGCATCAGATAAAGAAATCCTGAGTCCCACACCTACAGCACGCTCCCAGTTACAGCTGCGTATTGTACATCTGTGCGTCATGTAGCACCTCGTCCTTGGGCTGTTCATTCCTTCTGTGCCTGCACTGACAGACTGGACTCAAGGAATCACAGGAAACTTGTGAAGAGCTGACTGTCAGATTGGACTGAAAATGGGCAGTGCCCAATTAATGCAGCTTGCCTTTGCTTCAGAGCAGCTTGTTGTGTTTCAAAGCGAATCATGTTCAAGTTATGACAGTCCCAATTTTGATTAAGCATAAGTTACGAGGCCAAATCACTATCTTTTCTCACTAGATTTAAGAAAACAATTTAACAAAGCAAAGCCTGTTTGGCCCTTCACCCTTCTTGTACCATGAACCTACTTAACCTGGCCGAAGAAGAGGATGGAGAAAGGTTGGCATTCTTAACTTGGGGACAAACTATTTCTCAGATTTGCCTTTTTAACCTCTAAAATAACTATTTTATATGTTTAATATGCCTCAGTCATTTGGACTATCTTATCCATGCTTCTTGTAGATCTTTGGGGTTTACTGAAAAAATGGTCAAGCATCCTGGCAAGATGATGTTTTTAACCTGGCAACAGCTTTCAGTATATTTTTTTTTTAGCTTTCCAATGCTCCCTCAATCTCCTTTCCTCCCTCCCACCCACCAAAAATTGTTTCCTATCTCTAATTGGCAAACAAGGCCAACAACTTCAGGGTAGAATGAAGCTGAGATATTGCCAGCTTGTATGGAAAGAACCGATGTCCTCATGATAGATGAAAAATCAGGCTCCACAGGCAGCTTGTCTTCCCTGAACAAGAGTTTCCACTGAAACATCAATGAAGGACTGAGCACAGTGGCTCTGCTTTGTACTCCCCAGCCTGCCTGGTAATGATTTAGGAGTTAGTATTTGTCATGCTTCTTTTTCTTTGCCTCTTGTTTTAGTACTTTAAAGGATGTTGAACCCTGGTTGTGATAAACGCCAGTCTTTTGGATTGCTGTATAGGAGCCAAAAGCAAAGGTGTGAAAAAAATTACAGTGCTAATCCATCCAGAACTCCTTCTGGTTTGCCAGCTTTGGTGAACTGGGCCCTGTGGTGGCAGCTGCCTCTTCCCGTGGGCCTGGTGCAGCACTTGGGAAGCACGGAGCTCCTCTGCAACCAGAGGGGTTGGCTGTGGGTAGGTCAGCACATGGAGAACTCTCAGCAGTAACTTTGCTCCCCACTCTTGGCTAATCTGGAGCACGTGGAGATGAAATTCAGACCCCTTCGGTAGAAAAGAAGAGAAGACGTCCCCTCCCTTCTCAGCTAACTCATCTGAATGAGGATTTGTCATCTTTCTCAATTCCAAAAACTTAAACATTTGTAAAAGATAGTAAATCTTCAGTTCAAATGTTTGCTCTCTTCTCCCACCCCAGTTTGTGACCTGAATCTGCAGGCAGCCTGAAACAATAGCTCTGAGACATCTGAAACGCCTTCTTCAAGTCAGTGATGAGGAACTGAGACACGTACTTCCAGTCAGTTTTACATCTATTTTTCAAAGCTTAATTCTCATGTGCTTTATGTGACCCCAGGAGCTGGAGCATTAATAGAAGCACCCTGGAACCACTCATGAATTGTAAAAGTTTTCCAATGCTGAGTGCAACCCCAGGGCCCTGCTGTGGCTCTGGATGCACAGCTGACCCACGCTGTATATGACAGGAGCAAGCATTGAGAATTCTTGATCAGGTATTTTAAAAGCACACATGGAGGCAGCAGCTGATATTAGCAGAGAGGAAATACAGGATCTTAAAAAAAAGATACATGTCTTTTTTCTTCCTAGTGATTCTTGTGCTGATTTCCTTGCAGGGTAGAGCTGGCCTTGTTCCATCCTGTTTCTGTCTGGATTTCAAACCTCCTGCACACTACATCTCCACTTCCAGCAATGCTAGATCTCCTCAAAATGGAGCCAAACCCTTTCACTCGGATTATGGGAATGTTCCAGTTCAAGTGCCCAGAAATTTAAACATGAATGTTGCAGTGAGGACAAATATCTCCACTCCCAAACATAACGGCATGGTGCATACAAAGGGCTAAACTTTATTTCCATGCCTGCACTACATACAGCTCACAATTCATCCTCCTTTCCTATGCAGCCAGCAGCTCACGTACTCCTGGTCGTGATGATTTTTCTGTCCGTAGAGCTCAGCCGCTCTCTGAGTACCATTCTCCCTCCATTGGATGTCCTTCTGCTTTCCCCTGATGGCAGCTTTGCCATTGTCTCCCATGATGTTTGGCAAAACAATCACTGGAGAATCTGTTTGCAAACCATTAGTGCCACTTGAAGCTCACAGTAATCATAAATGCTACTAATTAACTGCAGTGCAAGTTAAATCGTTGATCGTTGCCTTTCAGCAAATCAAAGACACAATTCCAATTAACGATAATAATTCAAAACAATTAAGCAGTTATTGCTGGAGTTATTTTCATCCAAATTGCAGTGAAATGAACCTTCTCTCCAGCAGGGCTTTAGCTCTTAGCTAAAGGCTTTCCTGAAAAAAAAAAAAAAAAAAGTAAATAATAACAACTGTATAAAGAGAAAAATCAATAAAAGATCATTTGCAACTTGTAAAAGCTTTGCAGATCTGAGCAGGTATACTAGATTGTATTTAATAAAGCTTCAATAAATTGTGTGTTTACAAGGTGGAATTTGAAACAACCTGGATTGAGGTTTTCAGAACAGTCTAAGGGGACTTAGATTAGAACAAGCTGAATGTTTAAAAACACAGTGCCTTCTCTCTATCTCTCTCGTATTATTTTTTGGCAGAAATTCCCAACTGAGTCATTTTAGCAAAAAAGTTACAGTTTTGCTTTTTAATATATAGAAGCTTTAAAGTGTACAAGTTTTCTTAGTTTCATTGTAAGATCAGAAATTTTCTAGTGACGGAAAGGAGACAGAAACAGGCCAGGAGGGGTGTAGGCACTATTTCCCAACTGTCTGCAATTCTGTTTCACCTCTACCATTCACATCTGAAGAAGATGCCTTTTGTATGTGCTAGATTGCTTTGAAACCTTATGCAATTTTTCCTTTGTACTTGCCTCAGAAGCAGCTGAGAAAGGCTTGGCAGGAGGGATAAGAGCAATTTGCACTTTCCTTAGTTTCTGATTTTTCTGGATTTAGATTTGTGATCTGAATGTTGTAGCAGCTGGAGGCACCAGCCAGCCTTTGTCACTGTAGCTTTGGTCATTCTGTCTGAACACCGCCTACTGAACCATCTTTTCTAGAAATCGGTTAAAGATGGTGGATTTTTGTCATATTGCAAACAACTGTCTTTGCAAGAATACACATGCAGAAAAAAATTGCACTGTGACTTACTCCTAGGGATAAGGCTGTAAACCTGGAAAGCTTCTGGGATCCAAGTGGTCCTGGAAGTTTTCCTTTTCATTTGGCTGGGGAATTTGTTTGGCTGTGAAAGGTTGCAGTTGTTATACTTTGAAGTCCTTGACCTTCTCTTTTATGAAGAACCCATTTAAGATTTTATAGAGAAGTCACTGAAACCTGGTAGTTAGAAGAGGCTCGAAGGCTATGACAGAGCATGGCACCCTCCATCATCCCTCCCACCTTGGTTCCTGCAAAATGGAAACTGTAGAAATCCATCTGGCTCCTCAAGGAACGGGTATTGGGCTAAAACATCTCAGCTGGGGAGCCTGCTCCTCCTTAGCTGGAGATATCACAAAAACTGGAATGCAGCACTTCCCTTGATCACATCTTCTTTCCAGTTTGTCATTAATATGTACGTCTTCTTTCACCTTACAATTTTTCTGGCTTTCATCTTGATTCAGTGGGTCTTTAATTTCCAGACAAGACTTCTTATGGACCCAGTATTTTGTATTTGTGCAAGCGATCTCACATGACCACTGTTTGATCTCTTTTTCATAGGTATGGCAGCCTTGACAGACACAGTGCTGGGCTTAAGGAATCCCCTTTCCAGCTCTCTGACTGCTTTTAGTTGTTTTCCTTGCACCTGGCCTGCCACTTTCGTATTTTTCTTAGTGAAGTCCTGTTCCATGGCTGTTTACTGCTCAGGGACCTTGCAGGCTTTGACCTAGGAGGTTGGTGAATCATCTCTTAGGGGTATGAGTTGGTTTTGGCATGTGTGCTCCTTGAACAAAAGAGAGAAGCCTTGATACTGCAGTGTGAGATATGGACCTAAATGCAGAGGGCAGCGTGGTGATAAGTTGTAAACATCTGGTCATAGAAGAGTCCCTGTGAGACTTGTGCTAGTTCACCAAGAACTCCTCCCTTCTCCGCATCTCACTGGCGTTTTTGCTTAGGGCTGTTTTTTGTAAGCTGAAGGAGATGACGAACTTGTCCTGTTATTAGAAACGTTGTTACCAAAACCAATTTTAAAATAGCTTCCCTACAAAAATGCGCGTGGTCCCACAGGAACTGAAAAGAGGGAGGATGAAATAAAGGAGAGCTTCACACTTCCTGGAGGTGACTGCATTTTTTATGAGTGGATTAGCTGATACAAGATCTGTGGTAGATAGCTCAGTATTGCCTGTGTCTGTACTACGTAGTCTCTCTGCACATGTGAAGAGGAGGTCATGAAATGGCAAGAATTCACATTGAATCGCTCAGAAGCTCTTTGGGTAATAAGAGAAAAAGACCTGGAGCAAAGCTTTTCCATCACTTTTAAAATAAATTATTCACAAATAAATGTTTTCTACCATTTGGCTGCCCCTGTAAGGCAGGTAAATACTAACTGCTGAGAGACATCTTCTGTTTCCTGTCCGAGCTAACGTTATGTTTGCTTTGAACTGTGTTGTAGATTGTGAGCTTTGAGGGAAGACTCACATATTTTCATGCACTTAAAGTCCACTTCAGAATTTTAAACTCAAACATTATAGTAATGCACCTTTAGTGGCTGATTCAAAACCATAGAAAGTTCTAATATCACTGCAAACTATCTCACAAAACTGTTAAATGGTATAAAGTGGGGAGACAAGGCTGGAAGTTATACGTGTCAGCAGTTACAAGATGAGGGCATATTTGTGGTGTATGCGTGAGAAAGGGAAACTGCTGCAGTCCAGATATTGTGGACAGTCACAAAGCCCTCTCCCAGCCCTGTGATGGGCTGCAGCAGGGACCAGAAGTGGTCCGAACATGCACACTCATGGGACAACCCCACAGCCATGACATGGAGGAGAGAAGCAATTTCAGTCCCCCAAGTCCAGGCTGCAACAGCATATTGCAATGGATAGGGCATGCCCTGGGATTCACAGTGTATTCCTGCCCTCGCTGCAAGTCCCATCGCTGCTCTGGGCAGATGTTTCCCTGCCTTCTAAATGAAAATAATGATGTTTCACCATAGTCTTTGAGAGGTCTGGAGGGAATGTGCAAGTCAAAGCTGTAAGAAGTGAGGTTTGCAGTGACAGTAACTGACAGATACAGAAAAAAGACTGACTGGCTTTCAGGCATGCAGCGCTTGAAGTTTGCGGGAGTGGTAATATCTTTTATTAGTTCTACTGATATAGCTGGAAGAAAACAAACAAATCCTTGAATGTTTGTGTACCTGAAAGGATGCCTTATTCCCCCCACCAAATCCATCAGTTGTTCAAATAAAAAATATTACCTCTCTCTGAAAACCTTGTCTCTCTATGATCCTAAGGCCATCACAGCTGCAACACTGCTCTAAGAGCTCCCTATTACAATGCTAATAAATGACATCTTTGTCACCTGATACCTGTGGATGAAAGGCCAAAATGAAGGCACCAGGAAGCATCTCTTGACCCTGCTAAAGTTGCCACATTTCTGCGCAGCGATGTCTTTGGGTACAGATGGAAGTATGTCATATTGGTGTTTGAGCCAAGGGAGGGCCCAAAACTGCCAGTGCAGTGCTGGTTTTTCAAGATCAGGAGGAAGACAGCCTGGGGAGCCCAAGGCTGTGCTCAGATAATCACAGGCAGGGATCGCTGCTTGAGAGCCAAGAGTTTGGACTGGTCAGTGAGCTGCAGGAGCCAATGAGTCTGAATTGCGTGGCAGCCATTGGGGTTGCAGCCATGGATGAGTGGTGCTGCGTTGGTTGCAGAGTGAGCAGTCCCCTGTAGAGGAGAAAGCCATGAGGTGCCAACATCAAGACTCTCACTTAACTCCGCTGCACCAAGTCTCACTCCATAGTCACCAATGAACATCCCGGAAAGGTCTCTGCGACACACACCTCAATTTCTAGTGCGCCAGCAAGTAAAATAACAGTGTATTATTTTAACGGTGGGTGTTAGTAGCAACATGCTTGCACAAAGCTGTGTTTGGACAAAGGCACGTTTGTCTATTTCTGTCCTCTTAGGTGATGCTGTGGTGGCTTTATGGAATGTAGGACAGTCACTCTGGCTCATGTGTTGCGGACTGCTGCCCTTGGAGCTTTGCTCTGGATAAGTCATCCTGGCCTCTCACCACCATGGATATCAGGAATGTTTCCTACCTAAATGCAAGATCAGAGTCAGGGCTCTGGTTTGCTAGTGGGAGCAAGTCCTGAAACCCTGTTGGGACCCAGCCACTCCATGGCCGCTCCTGCCATCCCGCAGCCAGTAGCTGGTACTGTCCCCATCCAGCCTGGCATAGTTTTAGATGAATTGGGTTTCTGGCATACCTGACTCACAGCTTGGCTCACAGGCTATGAGTGTTTCCAGAGGCTTTGCAGCATGCCGAAGAGGATATGCTTTTCTTTTTTCTCAAAACCACAACCTGGGCGGGAGTCCATACAATCAAATCCCATGTTCACTTAGCTTTAAAGCAAAACACAGTAGAGGTATGTCACAGCAACATTTTGGGATAGAAAGTGAAGAATATGGTATGCCATAAATCAGGAACTGAAGAAGGAAGCTGAGATACTGCCAAGACAGCAGGGCAAGGGTTTAACTTCCTGTAAATTAAGTTCCCTTTAAATATTCCCAAGCTGACAGGACCTGCACAGCATCTCCTGTGAAGGACATTCACAGGGCAATTTCTCGTTGCCTCCTAGAACTGCTCCTGATTTGAGTAACTACCAACACTCTCTGAAGTGCCAAGCCCCTCAGCACCCCAGCTGGAAATTGGTGTGCCACTCACTTGGTTGTCTGAATCAGTGGCACATGGTGCCAGTTCATTCTGTGATTGCCGTAAAAGCTGATACTGGTGCTGTGCTCTCACTCCAGGTGAAAGAACAAAGCACATGTTCCCAAATAAGTTCTTGTAGTGAAATTGCTATATAATAAATAAACTGATTAATCTGAGAGCCTATGCTAATGAGCCCAGTGCAAAGTCATCTGGAATCCCAGAGGGTCTGCCATTCTACTTCAATATGTACCACTTTAATATTATGGAAGGAAAGATTCTGCTAGCAGAGGGAAGCATGAATAATGTATTGCTGTGGATAATGGTAAATAGTCATTACATATTCTTCCTTTCCTTTAGATGCACCGTGCATATGTTAAAGACAGTCTTTGTTCAGAGGAAAGGATTATTTTAAACAGGGAGGTGATGCACGCTGTCTTGCAAATTGTAGTTATGCGAATGTGGCAGATGGTACCATGGTGTCTGACAATTGCCTACGACATCAAATTAGTTACTCAAGTCAAGAAGGCCAATTTTTGCTGGATGTGTCTGTGTTTGCAAGATATAAACAAAACAGGGGAGGCACGTTTGCATGTAAGAAATCTGTGAAGGATCTTGAGTAAAGAACCCCAGTCCACTCTTTTTGAAAATGCTGAAGTAGCTATTAAGCTTGAGAGCTTTGGGAACACATCTGCTATCCCCAGGCAGCCGCAGAGATCTTCTGCTTTCCATGGAGCTCAGCTTCACAGCAAACCATCCACTTAAAAGCCTGTAACTCCCAGTGAGACTAGCACTGGGCTAAAATGGGGTCAGTGGAGGGATTGAAGGAGAATGCTGAAGGAGTCATCTTGTGGAGCACAGAAATTCCTTGTGCTCAGCTACGACTGTCTGTGAGGTTAGTGCCTGCGCTGGCACAACCACTCTCAACTCAGAGCCAAAAGGAATTTATCCAAGTCCTAGCAATATCACAACAAGATCACTGCTGTGTACTGATGATGACACATGGCTAACCGGAGATTGTTCAACAGCCACTCTGAATGGAGGTTGCTATTAGTTAGAAGTCACTTGAGGATATATGGATGGAGTCCTGCACTGACATGCCAGTCAGTAACTGACTGGAAATCTGTCCACAGCTGATGTAAGCTTAGCTGCTCGGAACTTGTCACTTAAAAAAAATAATAATCTCTTCCCACTTCTGATTAATGCATAGCCAGAAATCTGCTCCTTAAAGTCTCTGTGCTTCAGTGCCCCATCTGCAAATAGGGAAATATTCCCATACGTAGATTGTTAATTGGGTCAAGGATGTCCTCTCATGATAGCCAGATTCTTTATTAGTCATGGTGATGGGAAAGGCTGGGCTTCTCAAGGAACATCACCTACATACAGGTCCCACAGCAGGGCTGGGGAGCTATGAGTCTGCTCTTTCAGTCCTAGGCAGTATGTGCTGATCTGCCTGAACTCTTGTCTGGTATCACTGAAATATTGAATTATTCAGCCCCATGGGCCAAGGGTGAGCCATAATCAGAATGCTGCTGTCACCCTGATAATGTCTTACAAACCCTATGTTAGAACAGTGTTTGTGGCATGCTTCATTGCCTTGTCACAGCCACACAGGCATTCCTTTGTACTTGCTCCTGGACCGACCAGGGCAGATCCCTCTAACAGCCATGATTTCTGGCTGGCTAAAGATTCAGCACTGGCTTGAGGGGACAAAGCAAGGTGTGTGAGCTATACTGATTCCATCAGATCCATCTGTCCTGTTCTACACTTGATTTAGATGCGATCTCGGTTTGAACTTGTCTGTGGAATATGCTTTGCAGCAAACTGGGCAGCTCAGGGTTTGGAAACAGGCTGTGTGAGCAGCCTGGTCCTTCTGCGTGCCCTTCAGAGCTGCCGAGAGAGAAGTTACAGGTCTCTGCCCTTCTCCACCTGTTCACTGCTGTGTCCCTTGCCAGAGGTTAGCACTTCTTCTGACCTGACAGCTAGAATTGTTCACTAGCCCAATTCTATCAAAATGATCTGGATTAGCTTAAAACATTGCTAATAGTAGGTTTTTGTTTATTGAATTTTTTAAACCTATTTTGACAGAACCAGGTTAGACAGCAACTATATGATCAGTTATGCCAGCTGATGTCAGAGGCTGGTAAGCTCTTAACCTACCTCAGCTGAACCCAGAACAGCATATGTGATGACAGCCCACAGAGTCTAATATCTGTCTGCGTCTCTGGTGGTAACTGGTCCTATTCCAAGCAAATGTGGCATGGAGGTGAGCAGATGTGTTAGGCCCTAGCTGACATCCTCCTTGAGGAAGACTGCTGGGAACTTGTGTTTGGCCGGAGAGCAAGTTGATGGGGGAGAAAAAGCAATCTGGGAGAATTCCGGCCTGCTTTGTGCTGGGCTTGGAGCTCTGACGTCATCACAACCTGCTTTGCAATAACTTGTCTTCATGCAGCATATGTCTCATCTGTTTGCCCTCTTGAGGCAGATGGGATGTCTCTGGCCCTGTCCACACAGACAGAATAATACAGAGAAGGGAAAGATTATACTCAGTGGCATGGAGACTTGCAGTGGCTTTAAAGCTGAAAGGAGTCTCCGCATTCTCTGTGGAGGACGTTAAAAGGCTGGGTTGAAGTGCCTTTGTTAAGCTGCGCTTTTCTGCTCAGAAAATTAGCCTGGCAATCATAAGGGAGGGGCTGGATGTAGGACAAAACATCCACTTGGAAGAGCTGAGTTCTTCCTAAAAGGTCAGTGGCATTAGCTTTTTACTCTTGAGAAGCACTGATGCGTCACAGGTGAAAGCCTGCTGCAATGCGTCAGAGTGGGAACAGAAGGCAATGTGGGTATTTGTAGAGTGGAATTCCGGTTCATTAAATACTTGAGGAAACTTCTGAAAAAGAAATACACCATCCTCCAGGATGTCTTTTATTGAACAATTTGATCTTCAGGGTACCCATACTCCAGAGTTATGATCAGAACCAGACTTCAGTTATTAAATTCCTACTTTTAGGCACTTTTTAAGTGCCTTCAGTTATTAAATTCCCAGCCTCAGGCACTCAGGGGCTGAATTTTCTTCAATAAGGTTTATAGATTTGAAGGACCTGGTTCAAGAAGTTTAAAGATGAGAACCAAGGGGCAAATTTTGTTGCTGAACAACCTTTCTCCCTGATTTTTAAGATGTATGTTCTTGAGGGGAACTTTGGAAGCAGATACAGTGCTAAGCATGAATTTGCACTTACGTTGGAGCTCAAGACAGTTATGTTCCAGGATGCCTGTCCCCAGGGCTGATAAGCTTACATCTTCTAACACTTCAGCTTTGGACATACCAAGTAGTGGACTAAGGCCTGGTTTCCCAGTCTCCAGCCCTTGGCCTGATCCACCAAGACTACTGGAGATTTACATTGAAACTTTTCAGATTTAATGAACTTGTGAAGCTACATTTCTTAGTGGTTTTTCTCTTCGTTCACCCTTTGCTCAGGTAAGGCTGGATTTGGTGTTGTGAGGAACGTGGCAGGGCTGGGAAGGTGGGACACTAAATAAATAATGTCAACAAGATGTTTCTCCTCCCCTGTGGAGCTGTTAATAACCCTTCCTCTATGAAGCTGTGCCAAGTTTGTTCACCTCATCCAAACCCAAGCAGAGAGCAACCAACTCCTTTGGCTTGTTTCATCACTTTCATCGTCCAGCTGCAGCTGCCAAAGTCTCTGATGCAGAGTTTCCAGAGCACAAGGAATACAGACAATTTCAAACAGCTAAAAAAGGAGAGAAAAAAGGGGCATGGTGGCAAAATTCAGGGCAACAAAGAAGCAGAATCTCCTCTGCTGGCACTATTCATCTGCATTTTTGAGATTACTTTGAAGCTGGTGAATCTGAAGTTCCTCATTAGAAGTCCATGGTAGATATAGGAGGCTGTGCTTCTAATCTGTGTTTGAGGAGATCATTCCAACCATGACCTCTCTCTATCCACTTGATACAACATTTACTTCAATCAAAGAGGTAATTAAACTCCTGAGATGAGAAATCCCTGTGGTTCATGTCCTGAATTTAGTGCAGCAAAAGTTCTTAAGTAATAAAATGGCAGAACCTGCAGTTATTGCTGAAACCAGACAATGCCTAAGGCATAAATACAAGGGAATAACTTTTGTGGAGGATGTTCTGCTTGCCCTAAAGCACACCGCAGGAGCCCAAGCATGTACAGCCTTGGCATGCCAATCAAGGCTCTACTAAATGTAGTAGATGAATGGTAGGGGAAACCATAATGGTGGACATAGGAGTGAACCAAGATACTGGGACTGCAGAGAGGTTAAGTTGGTACAGCTTCTTCCCATTCGTTAGCTCAAATGCTGATCCAAACGCAGAGCTGGCACAGCTACAGATAATGACAGAGGAGCCAGAAGGAAAACTGTCAGTAGTGGGTTTTTTTCATTAGAAGCTGCTGTTTTGTTGAAACAAAAGATGTTCAGGAGAACACGTCAATAGCGATCGTAGTTGAATAATCCTGTATTTTGTTTGATCCCAACAAAATGGATCTGATATGATCTGTGTAGTGCATTCAGATTAAGCTGATACTGCAATATGTACATGAAAGTGCCAGCACCATCCATATGAAATGGCTTGATGACTCCACATGGAAAAAACCAAGCCATTTCTTTTCTTCATTAGAAAATGCTGTTTTTTCCTTGGGTCTGAGATCAAAGTAGGGTTTAAAGGACTAGCATTTCCTGTAAAATAGGAACTTGGTTTCTGATGACTTTAAAGATGTAGCTTGAGAGGGCAAAGTCTAGGGCTGGCTGTGAAGTCCAGAGAACTCAATCAGAAGTGAAGGCAAACTGCGGCTGCTCAGCACTTCTTGAACATAAAACATTTCCAATCCATGGACACTTTGGAAAGGGCTAGTCTCTGTCCCTGGTCTAAAAGAAAAGAGGCAGTGACATATCCACTAGAAAGCACCTTTTAGGCACCTGGAATTCTTGTGCTACCCTGCAGAGAGTGCTACTTGGCATATACAGAAATTCCAGTGGTAAGCACAGCGGCATTTGCATTCAAATCTATGTAAGGACTTGAATTAAAGAAGAAAAAAAATACACACATTTCTCATCCCATTCAATTTTATTATCTGAGGTTTCCAATAAAAAAATCAAATACCACTGAAGTGGGCACCACTGCCCACTTCCAGCCTCTCAAAAATGAACTTTTCTTTATAGTCTTGCTTCCACCAATAAGCCCCATGATTTCTCATATCTGAGACTCCTAGTACAGCTCTCCCTGGGGCTGACAACTCGTGAACTCTTATTTTGCAATGGGTAAGGCAGGTTACTTTTAAGTGGATCAGTCCAAGACATTCATCATTTGATTGTTTTTTCCAGTCCACACAGGCAGGAATAAACAGCTGGGTCATCAACCCTTTGCTGTTCCACATTCAACCATGGTTATATTTCTACCGTTTTCTCTTGCAGTCAGGTTTTCAGCATCAGAAAATGTTGCTTGTTTTCTCTAGGGCTGCTGTGACTGTGAGACTCATGTCAGAGACTTTCCACACCCTGGCTAATTATGCTGTGTATGCCACCGGAACCGAAGAGCTCCTTTGGATGCCATCTGCTGATCAGCTTATGCCCTGAAGCAGAAAAAATGGGTGCCCTAGTAATTATGATCCTAACTCCTGTCATTGCACATGCTCTGCTTGTTTTCTGTAAATGGCTGATCCTTTCTGAGTCTGCATAAGTATGTTGGTTGTTTCCTTCTCCTTCACCCCAAGGCAAGGGATTTCATGCTGCCTCTGGAGGTTTCCCAGGATTTCCTGGCTGTTGAATCAGGGTCATGTTTCAGATCACAGGGTTTCAGTTTCTGTTGTTTCCGGTTAACAATATGTTTGTCTTTTCCCTGGCAAACATGGTCTTAAAGAGACAGGCTGGAAAGTCTCTGAGCTCCTTCATTAAATAAAATTGCTTTTGTACAAAAAGCTACAGGCCATGCTATGCCTGCCTGTTCCCTAGCTCCACTATTCCTCCTCCCACTCACAGTGCTAGGTGTGTGGGAGGTAATGCCATGTTCTGTGTCTTCTTTCTTTCACCTGGATAAGGAAAGTATTAAATGGCACATAGCATCTGGTGGTGACAATCAGCAGGGAGGGATCCTAAAGCATCCCTAAGAATTATGGATAAGAACCACTAAAGGTGGTTCAAGTTGGCTGGAATCACAGTTAAACTCTAGGTCAGGCTCTGCTTTCCAGTGCTTCTACCCTGGCTCTGCAAAGAAGCATCCTTTGGGCTCAGCTCTGCAGTCTATTCCTCTTTTCCTCTCCCATTCTCTTACGCTCAGAAATCCCCAGAAGCACTTGTGTGTCCTTCTCAGAGTATCTTTTTACAACCATATATTATTTCCTCATTTACATTGGTGGAAGTGCATATTAGTTTCCATCTTTTAGCCTCAACATGGAGCTTCCTGTGATGCTGTCAGGTAAGATACGTGCTAGTATCAGGCAGAGTACGGATAACAACAGAGGACCAGAGCCAGCCTTGAGAGACAACTTAGTGGGCAAAATACCATAAAAAGATACAGCTTTTCCACCATGGAAATTGTCTTATCTCTTGTATGATGCCTTTAAAACTAAGCTACAGTACAAGTGGGTCAGAATTAACCTAAAAAGTACCATTCTTCTGAGAGGTAAACTGTGCTTTGGTACAGTAGCACTTATGTTTCATGCAGCAGGACAGGCACTTCCCAAATTACATACGCAGACTCACACAGACCTATGATCAAGTTCAGACCTGCAGTATAAACCTCTCGAGACTGTAAAAGCCAGCATTCAGCTTTGGCTTTTCTTCTCATAGCAGCAAGAAAGTGCTCAAGGGCTGATGATGACCAAAGGTATTAGGCAGCAGAGAAGTATCAGTGGTCTGGACAAGGCGTTTATAGTATGCTTTGACGTGGTCACCAGCACTCTGCCTGCTTATCCATCTCTTCTGGCACTGTCCCCCTTCCAAAACCACTCAGAAACTTCCAACAGCCACTTTTATTTCAGCAATCAATCTGCAGAAGAGTTTCCTTCCCCCATTTCTGCCTAGCAGTCCTTCATTGTCCTGGCTCCGTCCTGAAGCTCAACACAGGCAGCACAGAAAGCTCATATCTCACTGGTATGTGGAGGTGGTAATGAGCCAATTACTGGCTTCCTGATGAGGTGCATGGCCACTTGCTTCCTTTCCTCGAATGTCTTGAGCTATCCAGCTGTAAAATCATGCCATTGCTCCGATCAGCAAAGCTGCGCTATGTCATTTGAAGAGGTTTTTATAGCTCCTTGCAAACCCAGTGTAGTTTTCTTGGTGATAATTCAGGCTCTTGGATTTATAGATGGATAGAAATGGCAAAACCCAAAAATAATCTTGACAGTGTCATTTCAGAGAGCCAATAGATTTTCAAAGTGCCCTTTTTCTGGAGTGCTGTACCTGCCACACAGTGCATCTACAGTACCGTGTGGAAGCAAGGCATGGGCAGCTCTGGGCTCCGGGGCAGCTCCGCAGCAACAGGAGCACAAACCTGACACCAGCTGGAGCTAGAAAAATGGCAAAACCCAAAAATAATCTTGACAGTGTCATTTCAGAGAGCCAATAGATTTTCAAAGTGCCCTTTTTCTGGAGTGCTGTACCTGCCACACAGTGCATCTACAGTACCGTGTGGAAGCAAGGCATGGGCAGCTCTGGGCTCCGGGGCAGCTCCGCAGCAACAGGAGCACAAACCTGACACCAGCTGGAGCTAGAAGAATTAGTCTTGGCATGGGCAGCTCTGGGCTCCGGGGAAGCTCCGCAGCAACAGGAACACAAACCTGACACCAGCTGGAGCTAGAAGAATTAGTCTCTATTGCATGAGCTTTAAAGCCTGACCCAATTAATCCAGGCTGCAGCAGCTTCTTTGGTCTCTGCCGGGGCCCACGTGAGGAAGACAAGACACCTTTTGGCATGACAGATATGGCAAGAGCCGCATGAGCGTTAAAGCCTGACCCAATTAATCCAGGCTGCAGCAGCTTCTTTGGTCTCTGCTGGTGCCCACATGAGGAAGACAAGACACCTTTCGGCATGACAGCTATGGCAGCAGCCTGTGTAACTCATTTATAATTGCCCCACAGGGGTAATGCAGCCAGCACTCTGCTGTCATACTCTGTCATGTATTCAGATTTACATGTTTTCTGTCAGACCTTCCACACCTGGGACTGTTCCTCTTCCTCGTCACGCTTGCCAAACAAATATTAAATACTGCCACTCCTTTTAGTAAATGTAAAGCATGTAGAACTGTAGAAAAGTTGCTCTCTCGATTAACAGATAGACCTGGACAAGCCTTACATCTTAAGGGGCAGACAACTATTCCTGGAGCCCCATTGGCCCAGGCAGGTGTGATAAATAATATTGTAGTTTTGCTTAAGTCATAGGCAGGTGGAAAGAACTCCAGGTACCCAAGAATGGGGATGGAGACAGGGCATTATGCATTCAGATACAGGGTTAAGATAGGTATGGGGACGGAGACACCACTTATCTTAGCCATGATTAGCCTCTTCCTGGATGGCACATTCCCGCCCTTATCTGGAAGAGAGGATTAACTGCCCACTTGAGTTTGCAATGTTGCTGAAACAATGGAGCACAAGCACCGGAATAAGAAGTTCAACTGAGAGGAAGACTTTTGAGCCTTCGCACCAGGACCCCCAAGGAAGACCCCTAGACAACAGTGCGCAGATGCAAGTGGGAGGGAATAGATGTAAATAACTTCGGGGAAATCATTTAAATATGTATAAGACTTCCGAGAAATAACATGAATATGAATGACTGTCCTAAATAAATTTGTGGAAGTTGGACTAACCGGTGTGCATGCAGGATGATCACGGGGGTGATCTCCCGTGCACCCAGCGCTGAAATAAACCTTTGCTTCACAGACTTTGTCCTCTCTTAAAAACTACATAGGTGAATGTTTCTCACACAGGGAAGAGGCAGCTAAGCCTGAAAAGCTGTTGTTTTCCCTGTGAACCTGCACCAGAGATTGGAGCAGGCCGGAGAACCAATTATCAGCCATTTTCAAAGCAAGAACTGAAAGAGTTATCGCTCTGCAGTCAGCAGGTCACTACTTAACTTCGCCCTTGACAAGTGGTCTTGTTTCCATGATATGTTAAATAGCCATTACAATCCCTGTTTAAAGAAAAACATGGAATACTATGCTCAGAGCTTTGCTTTTCACCTCAGTCCTTTAAGACTGAACTTCCTTATTTTGGGGAAGAGCATGATAGCCCTGGCCTCTAAAGTGCTGAATGCATTCATTTACCTGCAGAAAAATCTTTATTCTGGATAATGACCCACTTGGCTGTGCTTCTTAGACATTATTTACGTATTTGAGGGCTGCTAAGCGGACTTTTGCGATAGATGAGGACTCCAGGGTTCTTTAAAAGATGCAGCTTGCTGCCACAAGCCTGTAAAGTTGTTCAAAGGACTTGTACAAGAACCTAAAATTATTCCTAAAATAGAGGAAAAATGAAGCCTGAAAATCTGCATGTCCGATGAGCTGGAATCTCCATGGATGTGTTCGGTTATCTTTAATGCTTGCCTTGCCTGGCTTATGCATAGGACTACGCTATCAGAAGAAAGTTCAAGAAAGGATTTTTGCTTGGGAAGTAAAATTCTTAGTTTCATCTATTTTCAAGCACTTGCCTTTCTAATTCCAAGCTGAAACAACCAGCAATTCTAATCCTCCACAATGGGAACACAAGGAATGGCTGTACTTACAAGTGCAGGCAGCACCAAGTCTAGTAAAAAATTAAATGGGATTAATTTAACCATATTATATCCTTGGATCAAATACTCATGGCTCAGAATCATAATCACTTTACCCCTGCTTAAAATTAATTGTGTGTCAGCTGAGTTGTGGTAACAGTGAACCGTTTTCACCTGTAGCAGATACTAGGTCATACAATGCAATTTAATCCAGTTTCATTGCAAATGAAGCTAAATTGCTCCATCTTGCTTTTCCCGTGGCTTGTGCAGAGGCACACAGGGCTGCTAACACTACTGAGCAGATGCATGGTCTCTTGCTCAGCAGCTTGGGCTTCTCTTAAGAATTGAAGTGCCCTTGATTTGCTTTATCTTCATTTGCTTTAGATAAACTCAGTCACTTTAAAAAGTTCATTTTAAATAATTGTCAGGAGTGTTTTGTTGAAAACAAGCCCACAGCATATTAAATTTGCTTTTCTTTTCTCTCTACAAGCATTTTTTTTTTCTACAATGGATCAACGAAGAGCAATCTCTGTTGAAAGTGGGTAGCAGAACCAATACAACCTTATTTCAAAGCTGCTTCTAATTTGTTTCCCCAGCTTCGATCCTGACAGCAGTTGGGCTTCAGTAGCTGTTTACATTTAGCTCCAATAACATAAGATAATGTAGTATTAACTGCTAAACTAATGATCCTAGACCTAGCATTTTCCTCAGGACCTTGCCCCATTGAGCTGACACTCCTCAGATCATTTTCTCTCTCATTAAAGTAATTAAAGTCAACGTTGTTGGAAAGACCTTCAGGCAATCAAAGACAGAGCTGATCCTAATAAGCAGAGCAACATCCACATTTATGTTTCTTTTGATCTGCAGTTTAATTGCTGGTAAGCCAGGCGCACAGCCTATTGAGAGAGGTTTTTCTGCATACCTGTTTAACCTGCTTGGAGGGAGAGGGACCGGCGGTTGGAACAGAGCTGTTCCCCTCCAGCCATCACAGTGCTTCGCTCTGGGGAGGCGGTTCTGGCTGACAGTGCAATGAAGATACCCTGGTATCCCATTTGCCTCTGGACTTTCTTATTCCTGCACTGCAACAGCCAAGAGCTTCCAAGGGATTTTTCTTCACTGTGATAAAGGATTTCATGGTGAAGAAGGCAGAAACGTAAGAGGGAACAGAGATTCTTTTAAGTGTGTGTTTCTGCTGCGAAGGAATTCAGTGAGCAAATTTACACTGGGTGATCAAGGGCTGTGTAAGGGGTGAGTGATAAAAAAAAAACTTTAATCCTAATCTAAATTCTCCTGGGGAATCTCACCTACCTTACCCACATTTCCCCATTTGTGAAGACCATTTTTATAGGAGTTTGCTATTAGAGTTCCACTCAGACAACACCATACAAACGTGCCGTGGGGCTGCTTAATTTTTCTATGGGTAGACCTCCCACAATTGGTGCTCTAAACGTGCTCAGCTAGCAAGAAAAATAGCACTACCCTTTAGCTAGAAGCACCATCAGCTCCCTTGGGTAATGGCAGTCCTGCTGGCCTCTGCCTTTCTCACACCACAGCTACAGAAATCCCACAGCCAGAGAACATTACTTCTGAATAACAAAAGGCTTATTGTCACCATCTCTTATTTCCAGCACAGAAATGAAGATGATGATTATGTACTGTTCTCCATAAACATAAAAACAAATTTTGAGGAATAATATGGGACAGTAGCTTCATAGCTTCCATGGGTGATCTGTCTCTTGGTTTCCTTTCAGTGTGCATTCCTTACCCCATCACCACCTTCTATCTCTGCAGCACCTTACACGGGAGAAGCCTGTTTTCACAAGCACCTGGGCTGAGCTCATTACTGTTGAAGGGGATATTCGTCCTTCCTTTGTGCTACTTCTGGTGGTGCTCATTAACTGTCTGATGGGTCAATTCAGCCAGCTGAAAAGAGGCTCATTGTTGAGTTAGTGAGATGAATGTGTTCAGGGAAGGGCTATCCTAGGCTTGGAGCTGGTTTGAGGTAAGGGAGAGAGGAGAGGTCTGGGAGCAAAGGGAGAAGGGGAAGCAGAGAGTGCTGTTAGGAGCCTTTAGATCAGCTCATCCCATCTGGTGAAGCTAAAGCTTTTAAGGTAAGTACTGCAATGCTGTATTTTTCTCTGCTGCTCTTAGAAACTGTGACTGTTCTGCTGTTTCCGGAGCTCTTCTCTCTTATCTCTCCTGTGCGTTGTTCCGTGTGGAAGAGCCACCGTAGGCCTCACATTTCATTTCAAACACCTCAGCCCTGGACTATCCAGTAACTGATTGCAATGTGTGTTGGGGAGATTTGAAAATTAGATTATATCTCTGTGCAAGCACACTTGACCAACTTTACCCACATTGTTAGAGAAGTGATACCCAGGACAAAGCCAGCGGAACCAGGAGCATAAGGTACAGTTGTAAATCACATACAAATCTTGTATGGGCAGGAATTTTGAAGCTTGGTGTTATATCCTTGACTCAGACCTTGGAAAGTGTCCAGACTTGGATAGGAGTGTTGTCCTTTTGTCTGCCTTCAGTTGATCACCTTTCTGTTGAACCCAGAAGCCCAGGAGAAACTCAGTTAATTATTTTCAATTGTTTTTTTGGGGCAGCTGATTAAAAGTGACTGAGGCCATAATGAAAGCTGACCAGCTTTCCAAACTCTAGATGAAAACAGTTTGGTTTTATTCCCTTAGGCTGGAGAGGGAAAATTGGAATTAAAGCTAGGGGAAGAGGGAGAACAATTAACAAAATTTCTCAAGAGGGACAATGATGGAAATAAAGCAGCTTTATTGTAGAAAATCAGTATTACTTGTGAAACAGTTGTCTAAGGAGAGCGTGGTGCAGTTGATTATTTTGTGCTGTAAATCAATATTGTTTAAGGATTTTGCAAAACAGATCATCTTATTGTTGCTGGTATTCTAAAAGCAACTACTGCAGTAAAAGTACTGTTAAAGGCTGTGTTCTCAATGGATGTTCCCAGCTTAACCTGGAAGAATATAACTGACAGGTGTGCAGTTACGTGACAAAGGTTTAATTCAGCTTTACACAAACCTGATTTCAATTTACGCAGAGAAATCCTGCTCCAGACAGTTGGTATTTCTTATCATGGGAGATTACATGTTTGCTGAATAACCCTTTCTGAATCTTTTGCAACTGCCTGAAATTGTGGCTCAGAGATGCGCTGCTGTCTTCTATCAAACCAGAATGGACTTTATGGCATTTATGATAAACATCTCCAGACATCCTGAAAATGCTGCCTGTTATCACTTGTATGCAGTTGGCTTTTTCAGCAGTGATGTGGAAAATAAACAGCTTCAGATCCTGCATACAGGGTGAAACAGAGAAAATGTGTTGTGCCCAGCTGGTTTCAGGAATTTGAGGAAGCAAAGAGGAAAAACACTTTGGGCTTGAAAGTTTGAACTGATGTGAACTACTCTCTTAACTCGTTGTTTGCTGTTGTGTTCTTCCACTTTGCTGTGAAAGCAACACTTGAATACTGTGGCTTCAGGCTATACCAGCCACCATAGGTTAGATCTTTCTTTCCTTCTGGGAAATGGAGCCTAATTTTCCTAATAGCTGGTATTTTTTTTCCTTTCTTGTTCTGGTTGCTCCATAGAATTCCTTTCACATTTTAGGAACGTGCCTTTCCAAGACCTGTGTAGAAGGAAGGTGGGCTCAGTGTGTTTGTGGAGGACTGAGAACTGGAATTACCTTGCTCTCCCTTTGCCATCTGTGTCACAGTGGGAAAATTGCTGAAATGCTGGATGCTTCAGTTTACAAACGGAGAGTCAGTGACCCCTGCAGTAATTACCTACTGTAGATGGACTTGGTGGATATTTGAGATAGTTTGTGCTACACGATGACACTTGATTTACACTTACTAGAGTTCCAGTTATCACTCTGCCAAACACTTTTGGGTTAAAATTGTGTATGTGCCTGCTTCCGTCTGAGCTATTTTGAACAGTTTCAGTCATTTCTGAGAATGAGACAAGGAGAAAGTATATCATAAGGTAGCGGGAGAGGAAAGGGCGGCCACAGTGACCTTACTGCTAGCATTTATCAACTTTCAGCATGCTGTTTTGGAATATTAATGTTTCTTTAATGTGCTGTTTAGTATGGAATTATGCTTGTATACTGAATGCTTTGCAGAACACATCAAAAATATTCTATGGCTAGATGCATACAGTGTAATAGTTAACACAGTGAAATGGGAAAACCTACCGAAGTATTGCTAAGTGGCCATATACTTTAGAGTTTTTCACAGCCTGGTGCTCTTAGCCTTTCTGTGATGATTTTTTTGGGTGGGGCAAAGTATTTTACTCTTTCTGTGATCCAGAAAAAATGATTAACAGCTCAGCTCTTCTGGGACTGGAGGTAGGAAGGTAAGTGGTGGATTACAGGTTGTAAGGGGAGTTGTGGGTGACTGCAAACAATTACTGACTGAGCAAAGGCAAAGTCAGTATCTCCTTAAAGGACCGATAAATCTTGTTCACTGGAACGGAACCCTATTGTTCCATCTAGTTGGTGGTAACATTAGTTCAAACAAGGTTGAGGCGAGCAAGGGATTTTTATCTAACCACACACGTTCCCACCAGCATCTGGCAGGGGAGGGGAAAAAAGAGGAGAGGGTAGATTGTGAGGGAGGAGAGCTGTTGAGCTTCTCACAGCTTGTGGTAGCCAATTGGGATGTGTAGCTAGTGGTGGTAGAACAACAAACAAACAAAAAAAATCCTTTTAAAAGGTCTGTGGTGCCTGCAGTATTCTATTTTGATAAGCAGTCAGGAAAAATAAGGCAATAGCAGAGACTGTGTCACATACCTGACTAAGTAAGATGTGTTGCTTCTTGGGGACAGGACTTCAACAGTGTTGGGTGCAATGTTTGTGTAAAAAGCAAAAGGCCAGAGTTATGCTGTACCAAAATTGCAAGGGCTGCCATTTTTCTATCTTACTGGCATCTACAGGGAAGTGATTAGTCTGTTTGGGTCTTGTACTTCTTTCAGCTAGTCATAAAATAGACTTTCTCCTGTGATGATTATAACAGTGCTGAGCTCTCAACATGGATGCTAAGCTCAATTAATTTCAGTGCTTTGCTCTTCAGATGAAAACTGAATTTTAAGTATTGCTCTGTTAAATTCTGTCTTTCTTTACCATCCGTGCTGAGGGTATCCAGATGCATTTCAGACTGATAGATTCACAGCATGTTTCTTGCTGTGCTGTTCTGTATGGATTATTTTTATATCCTCTTAATTCCAGCACTCCATGTGCTCCTTATACAGAATATCTGCAAAACCTGTAGAGACTAAGAGAGGAGATTCCTTGGGTAAATGATGGCCTTAATTAAAGTGCCAGAGTTTCATTTCGTTTATGCAGGAATTTGAAAGTAACAAATTATAGCAGTGGGAGGGGAAGAGGTCAAGTGAATGTAGTTCAAGAGGCTGGGCTGAGGTCCTCGCTATGCGATACCTTTTGGTCCGACAGTGAACAAGTCACTTAGTGAGCCTGTAATCCTGATTACACAGAGGGGAATGTCCCACTTTGTTCAGATGATGTAAAGCTTTAGATAAGTACCATATATTTGCTATTAACATGAAATTAGTTCTTTAGTTCTTTCTGGCATTGCCCTACAAATAGGAATAATTTCTGCTGGTTTTGTTGAGGAGCTGGGGGTTGGGACTGCTGCAGAGCCATGCAAACATGTAGCTGCAATAGCGATGTGAGGTGACAAGCCATTCTAATGGCTTCCTGTATCAGCCTACCACTTCCTCCTGATATTTCACCTGGTTTTGGTGATCTAATTATTGGATGTCTGAGACTGATGCACCTCCTATGGGCAATGAAAGGAAATAGCCTCTCTGGGGGGCACTGTGTCTTATCTATTCGAGTCGCCTCAGCAATACATGTTTCTCTTCATTGATGGCAGACAGGGCCTCTGTAACTAGCTTAGACTTAGATCCTAACAGTTCTCTTTGGGACAGGAATTTGACCGGTTGTCGCCATTAAGACTTCTACAAAGTTCAGGACGAGGCAGGGCCTGGCTTAGTCCTGCAGCCAACCTCAGAGTTTCAAAAGGACATAAAGGGTTGTGATGGTTGTAGGGAGCTGGGAACAAGAGCACAATACTCCTCCAGGCTTGTTTGCCCAATGCTGGGTTATTTCATACCCATGGCTGGCCGAACCCGGCTCTGGTTTTTTTCATCCCCTTGGCTGCCGTAGCCAGCTTCCACTGCGCTCTCTTCATGTATTGTGTGGTGAGTTTGCTTGGCAGACCTGATACCCTGCTATGATAGCGGATTTAGTTAGTTGGAAGCTGCCAATGAGCTGTCATCCTCATGCTAACAGATGTTTTGATTCTTTTAAAGCCCATTAGGTAGGCAATTGATCTCTCTTTCTCACTGGGGCTCTGTTGGAATAGTACAAACTGGGCAAACTTTCCTGGATATGTCTTCCAGCAAGTGGGGGCTTGGCAGAAAGGTCCCCACAATATGGAAAGAGTCTTAATAGACTTATTTTTTGAGAACAGTGACAATGCTCAGCATCCTTTTACCAGCAGTGCCCTTCTGCTGTCTACTGGTGCTTGTTGTGCTGTAAGACCTTAGCATCTGGCTCTTCTCTAAAGACCTGACTCCTTGGCACATCATCCCCGGGGAGTATAGGTGACTTATGTCTCTGTGCGCAGAGTGGGTGGTTCCCTAAATTGGAAATCTCTAACAGACACCGAACCGTAATAAGGTTAGGGTTAGGAAACCGACTCTGGGTAATGGCACTTTGCTTCCATGAGTTCTGCTGTGCCAGACTTACTGTCTGAGAAGACTGAGACCTGACAGATTTACATAAGGTCTTCATCTTCTTCGCTGGACACAAATAGGAGAGAAATTCCCCCAAGTTTAGATGTCCAAGGTGTCATCTGGGCATCTCTTTTCGAACAATCTTAGAATCTCTTAATTGCCATGGGAGGGAATAAGTACGTTAGTTTGCAGCTCACCTGACCTGCTGCAGCATAAGCTGAACTGCACCCTGTGCGGTTTCCCTTCACTGACTAAGGATCGTTGTGGATGCATAAAATTGAGATCACCCCTGCCCTAAGTGTAGCAAGCAATCATTGCCTGACACCTTGCATGTTCTCTTCCATCCCTAGGAGCAATTTACAACCATGGCTCTAATTCTGCTCGCTGCTGAGTGACTCCACTGATATCATTAGAAATGATGTGTGGAAAATCTCATACTTTGGGACCCTGGTTCTTTCTACTTTGAAGAGATGCAAACAGTGGAAATAAAGAGTAATAGATGTAGATACCAGAATTGCAATGCAGTTAGTAAAACCAGAGTCTTGCCAGGGTTATGTTCTTTGTATAGAAATTAAGATGATCACAGGAACGCCAAGTTAAATGGAACAGTCATGAATGAAATCTCTTCAAAAGGAAGGCATCTGTATTTCTGTACCTCCACAGAAGAGAAGTAAAGAATTATGAGAGTAAATAATCCACCACCCTCATTTTTATATTACTTCCTTCACACCATCCCACTGTATTAACTATGTTGTCTGCCCAGAGAAGACAGAATAAATACTGTCTTTGAAATAACAAATCCTGCCAAAACAGTGGTGATGTCTTAGGTTTCTGAGGTGCCCTGGATGAGTGAGGGAGCAATTGTGTTTGAAAAGTGCCAAGGGAGACAGCATAAAAAGCATTTATGGGCACTGCTAATTCTGTCTTGCAAATGGGCTCAAAGGACCCTTTGGTCATGCTTGAAGGAATTGGCAGTTTGCTTCATAGTTCTTCCTTATTCTTGGAGAGTGGAGTTTGTTTTTATCTCCCGTTCTAGTCTGTCGTCTCTCTTTGCCAACTGCTGACTGTCTTCAGCATCAGCGAATTATAGTTAAGAAGAATGATGTTTTGAAATGTGTGTGAGGACAGAGCTAGCAGCAAAGAGTGTGGAACTGCTGAAAGATGAGGTTTAAAACTGTGGTCTTGAACTTGAACTGAATCTGCTGACATGGGTCTTCACAGCTCATTACCTGCTCTGTGATGCCCAAGAGTCTTTCTGTAGAGACTAGACTCCTCTTTGTGCTGAATGGTGTGGAAACAGAAAGGGGAAAGAAAATCATCATCCTTGGTCATAAATGTAACATACCCAGCTTCATCTGAAGACTCGTAAAACTTCAGCAAGTTAGCTCAAGGACCATATGTTGTGAAGCATAAGCAATCCTGTGAAGCTGAAAGAAGGATTGCTCATAAACTGGTTCATTTGTATCCAGCAGGCGAGCAAACCATCTGGAAGCCTCACCCAGAAAAGTGTCTCTCCCATTCCCAGTGCAAAGATGTGTGATGTAGCTCCAACAGCTCAGTATGGATGATACATATTATTAATTTGACATCTTCATTTGCCTGGTGAGGAAGTACAAGCTATATATCTAGGTCTTTTTAGTTCCTTGTCCCCATATGACCTTGATGACCAGCTTCCTTCGAGATGGCCATCCTTGTACTATGTTGCAGAAGTCATGTGTTGCTTCTCTTCTACTCAAGTGGAAGCATCAAAAAAAAAAAAAAAGTTGAGACTTGTGAAATGTTTTACTCTTAATTCCAAAAGCTGTCATGAAATTTGTGGTCACTTGAAAACATATGTATGAATTACACCTGTGTAGATTCTAGGAAGCACCTGCTATGCTCTTCACAAATTATTTTTACATTGAACTGTTTGGGTTTCTAGCTTCTCAGCTGGTGCTAGAATTACTCTTAAGACAAATGTTCAGCAAAAGCAGATGCCTTGTTCAGGAAGCTTCTACTTCCTGAAGGACTATTTTTATCTTGTTGATGGGTAGGAACTTAAGCCGTGTTTTATGAACCATTGAAACAAATTGGTGTCCGTTCATCCCTCCTTGGTGTGGCAAGTTCACTCCTGAGGTCAATTGGTTTTTTCTCATGGTATTTTGCCGCTGGTGGATGCCAGACAATTGATTTGTGTGTGCTACGAGAAAGTCAAAATGAACAGAAAATATATTTATTATTGTTTTAAGTGCCAAAAATTTACTTGGCTCTAAGAGAAATGAAATGAAGGCAGTGCCTGAGCAGAATAGGTTACTAGGTGATAAATGGAGGAGAAGAGAGCACATTCTAGGAATTCAAACAAGGAGTTCAGTGGGGGAGATGTAATGCTTCATGCAAATTGTTTAGGTTCATATTTATGCTGGAATGGGACAGGAAAGGATCTGTCTTTTGTATTCATGACTCGCTATTCAAACAAGAGGAGAACATGGCTAGGAAACTAACTCCTTTGATAATGCCACTTGCCAGATGGCCCATTAGTGATACCGCTAGATCTGCCACTGCACACACTTCAAACAGATCACAAATCTAGGAAATTAATTTCCCATCCTCTGTGTAAGGAGACGGATTCAAGGAGCAGGTCAATAGGAGCAGGCAAGAATGGGAGACAAAGAACACTTTCCACTGTCTGTAACTGGGACAAAATAGGTCTGTGGACTGCAATGGTACTGAAACCAACCTGTCAGGTAAGTATGTTTCAAAGAAATGAAAAATAGGTGGTTGGATGTTTCACTAGAATTGACTGATTCCTCCAACAGGGCCATTTGCTTCCTTTGAAAGGAAGACGTTAGGATTGCTGCTTTGAATGTTGATGGCTGCAAACCGTACCTAGCAAACGAAATCTTTTGGGAACAAGCATTAGATTCAAAGATGAATGAACAGTCAGACAGGACTGGACTGACTAATACCTGCTCAGAGGAGATGGACTTGAAGCCATGAAGCCCTGCCACACAAAAAGGTTGTAAATCACAGCTGGAGAACGTGCACTGATTGATTCGAACTTTTGTGGCCACTTCTGTGTGGCAGATGGCCCTGCAGTTTTGGTACAGGGCTGTCTTGCATAGGTGAGTGTGTGTTGTAGGGTGGGCTTCAGAAGCAAATGTCATGCTTGCATAAAATGGTCAGTGAAGCCTTTTGAAACTTCATGTATGATGAGGTTGATTTATGCATGAAAATCAGAACTAGCTCTGCTTTTTAACTGGTGTCCCTGTTACTTGCCCTTTATCTTTGTCATGTCAAGTGGTTCCTTTGACAGTATCATCTTCACTTTAACTGTCTACACTTTGTCTATGTTATCTGATATCTGAAGAGAATATACTATTTGGGGATAGTTCTCTCGGTAGATCAGACTATTTTAAGCTACAAAGCTTCTCTGTGAAGTAGAACTGAATATTTCCGCTCAAGTATAAGTCAGTCACTGAGTTCTTGTTGTAAATATCTTCTCCTGCATTGTTGTATAGAGAGTGAGAAATTGAATCCTTTAAACTCTTGGTACTAATAGTTTATGCCTCATCCTAAATGAGGCTTGGCATATTGAGAGTACTGGGGGTTGGTGCAACTATGAACATAATGTTGTCATCTTAATTTTTGTTTTTTTTAAAAAAAAAAAAAGGCAGCGATTACAGTTGTTTTCTTTGTGTTAAGGGAGCAAGATGGATAAAAACAAATCCTTTATTCTGATTTCCATCACTAAAAATGAATTCTGAAGGTCAGAAGACTAGTAAATACTGGAGTTGAAAAGAGTTTTCTCTAGTTAAAAATCTTTAAATTATCGAATTGTAATTCACTGAATACAAAACAACAGAAGAGGAGGTTAAAGGATAAGGGGAAAAATGAAGGCTTTGGGAATTTTTTTTTTTTTGCAGGGAGGGGGGAGGCTGTTTCTGAAGTCTGGAGATAAATTTCTATTTTTAAGTCAGGTCAGAGAAGAACATCTGAGAAATCCGTAAGTAGGTCATGAAGTGCGAGATCACCACTTCGAGCAGTGATCTGCCCATGCGCAGCAGCTTTGTGGACAGGGCCTGGCATCAGTGGGGTAAAATCAGTGCTGCTGACTGCGACCGCAGGTGGCCGACAGACCTGGGGGGTCTGGGAGATGCAAATTTGAGATCCAGCTCTATCTGATCAGAGCAGACACAAGCTTGGAGGTCCCTTGATGCGAGATGTATGGTTTTTCCCCTAGTTTGGAGTATGAAGCTCACAAAATGCAATTATCTGGCAGGGCAATAATATCCAGCAGGAGGCCCTGCAATTAAATCCTGATCAATTAATGTCTTGCAAGTGTGTTCCCTAATTGCTGGAGTATGGGTGACCGGAGGGAGTAGGTGAAAAGTGAGGACAGTGGAGGGAACTGTCTTTTGACAAGTTTTTTAAAGCCTCAGTTTTTTCTTCATTTCTCTTGGAACAAAAATCTATTCCAGGCCCTCATTTTATTTTGTATTTTTTTTCCTTTTATTTCTAGTTGGCACAAGAAAGCATTCTTGAAAGAGGGACTATCTTGACTCTCTTGGAAGGAAACCTAGCATTAACATTTCATTTATTAAATAGTCCATACTCAAGGTGAAATAAAATCTTGTAGGAGAAGTGGGATGCAGTTGCATAGCAAATGGATATCTATGAGCTCGCTATTTTCAGTAGGATTTCTCTCTTTAGGGGAGGAATTCTAGGGAGGGAGGGAAATAATTCTAGGGAGGGAAATAATTCTAGGGGAAGAATTATTGCACTGCTTCAGTTAAACCAAAAATCTGTATCTGGCAGGAAATGTGAATGAAAACCGGAGGTCACTTGTTTTGCTGCTGGTACAGACAGGCCCAGAATCCTTTTTAGCAGAGGCTCGTTGGCAGCTAAGCGCTTTTGAACAGTCTAATCCAGGTCTGGTCTTTGAGAAGAGCTTTGGGAGTTGTTTTGCCTTTAGATCTCTGTCCTGTCCCTTGGCTGATGCAGCATTCTCGTGTGAGGTTTGACAAGAAGGAATATTCACCTGCACTCATCTTCAATGCACAGTCCAGAATTTCACCTTCAACATGGATTCATCAGTAATTTAAAATGTCAAATTTTGCACAGAAGTAGCTGAGGCTCAGGAAGGGTGGAGTTGGAGGCATTCCGATTTAGGAAGAAAGCTTTGCTGAGGGATGATCTTGGCCAACTGGATCTCCTCACTTTAAATCTGTTGCTTGGAACTGCAGCTTGGTAACAGATTTTCCCCAGTGAGGGGTGTGTGTGGTTTTTTTGTTGTTGTTGTGTTTTGTGTGGTGGTAGGGTGTTTTCCTTTTTTATTGTTTTTTTTTTAAAACAGCTTCAGGTTCCTTCTGTAAAAACAGTTCCTGAAAAAATTGTTACTGGATAGGGCCCTGAACATTTGCTATGTTTTAGTCCTGGTCTTTTACTTTTTAGTCTTTTTTTTTTTTTTAGACTATTGCCTGAGGGAGGAAATCAAAGATGGGTAGAAAATAAAGTGTAAAAATGTAAATTCCATATTTTGTGGAAATGGTAAAAGGAAAGAGAAGCCATCAAAACTTTCTATTTATAAACTGGAACTGCTTGTCAAAGACTCTTCAAGATGCTTTTAGACATGCTAGCTCTCTGGCAGCAAGAATTCCCCCACAAATATACATGATGAGAGGATAAAAAGAACTATGAAACCTATTCTTTTATTCTCGCACATTGTTCAGTGTGCATTGTTGCTAATTTGTCAGTCACTATTTCAAAATCAGCAATTTATTCAGTGACTTTGGGCAGTTATTACTGTGTGTAAATTGTGCCTGTTGCTGAATATCTTGGAGGTAGGCACATTAGAATCCCAAGTGGGATGTCTTGCACTTCCCTGTCACTCCAGAAACCTGTCTAGTGTGGCTTTACAGCTTATGTGCAGAACTAGAAAGGAATTGCCTGGGGAAAATGTCACAGAATTGGCCCTTCTGCTCTACAGTCCTGGGTGTCCTGAGCAGAAGACACAGACCTCTCTTGGGGTGAAGCAGGTGCAAAGCGGAGTGTACACTGGACTTCTGCTCCCCTTCCTTGACTCTTAAACTAAGCTTTATAAAAAGGCATAACTTGGAATAAACCAAGGGCAGAATTAAGTGGCAACCTTGCCCATTGCCTGAGGCAAATCTTCCCTCCCCTCTCCCAGCTAAGAGCATTTACAGGCATGTTGGCAGTAGTACCTGCTGGCCAGCACATGAACTCAGTCCTCAGACAATCCCCCTTCCAGCCCGCCGCAGCCTTTTTTCCCCCTTGTGACGTGCTGGAAAAGCAGTTTACAAAAGCGCTGAACTGACACAGCTCAGGTGAGGGGCAGAATAGTAAATGCACCCCGCTAGGAATCTGATCTGTCTTAGACCAGCTCTCAGACGCCACAGGGACTGTTGCTTCCACATCCAGAGACTGCTCTGATTCAGTTTCTATTGGCCTTTGGTTAAATTTCAGAAGCAGCTTACACCTGCTGTACCTTCACTCTGAATATTTTTTTTTTTTAATTGCTTCTAGGAAGAATGATTCCATGTATGTTCACCTGGCACCGGGGGAAAGAGACCCTTCTTAATTATTTTCCTTTGACAGCTGATGACAGCAGAGTAAGAACATAAGGCAGGGAAGTCTTCCTGTGCTTCATGGCCCTAGTATTCCTCTTACATACCCCGTGTGCGTAAGCTTATGCAACCTGCTTTGTGCTGTATGCTTGCTGGGATCTAGGCCTAAGAGCAAGGTTACCCATCAGAGAACTGTGTCTTGGTGGGCAGGAGTTTAGTGGCTCAGTGCCAACCAACGACCTCGCGAACCATGCCACTTCCTTCCTAGCCGTGGTAGTGGGAGACATGAGGGACTACCAGGCTGTCTCATGCAGCAGAGAAAAGGCATCGTTTCAAGTCACAACTGCACTTTTCATCTGTGCCGTGAGTTCCAGCCCCATGCTATATGACTTCCAGCTCTTAATCAGGAAATTTAGCAGAACATGTAATGATGTAACTGGATGGTATGTTTACACTGGTTAATTGAAAGTACTTTTCCCTGGAGGCTAATTACAGTCCGAGCCATTAAATCACAATTAGGATTTGTTTGAATATACAAACCATTATGAGTATCATTTCTGGAAATAAGAAGTGCAGTACTTATGGCTGGCCCCAGCTAGGTACTTACATTTCAATTTTGTGCAAGAATGCAGAATCTGATCACTTTTCTCAACCGGTGATCTGCTTAGCAAATCTAGTATCTACCACCAGCTGCGGCTGATACCTGATACTTCTGAGAAAGTCAATTCATTCTCTTGAAGACTGTACGTCTTTCTGAATACTATAGTAGCAGATGAGCTAATGGAAAACTGTAGATTCTTTTGTCTGCTGCAATCAGCTGATTCTTCAAAGTAGAAAGCTTTAAGGAAACCATTTCTGATAGTGTAGAGTATTCTGATATTACACAAGGCTACTGGCCTTGCATCATTATTTGTATGATTGGACATTGGAGAGGAAATTCTGTCCTTGACCTCATGACACCGCAGCTCGATGATCTTTTATTTCTCAGTTAAACAGTGGCCTGACATATGAGTGTACTGCAAAAAGATGAGTTTGGCCCTTTGTCTCATCTGGGTTTTATAAGAATTCTCCTTTATCGCAGCGTACTTGTTGATATCTGTGTAGGCCAATGACTGCTGACACAGTCAGTAGGATACTAGTGGTTGTTGGACAGAGAAAGTTACAGTTCTTAAATCTGGTCTTCCAACTCCACGTTTGACACCCCTGCTAAATCCGATATGTACAAGTAAAAATCCAGCAGTTTCTTTAGCCTAAAGTGAAACAAGGAATGTATAAAATCTTTATGGGTGTGAGAGAGGCACAGAGGTAAGGCAGAACCCCTGCATTTAGTCGCAATCCTGAGTTAAGTGATCGCTGGGGTATAATCAGGGCTGGACATTTCTGTCAGATTGGTGTGTGAATCGATGAGGAAGAAGCAGAGATCTGAGTGTGTGTGGTGCATACATGTAGATCACTGCTGGCTTTTGCTGTGGAGTATTGCTGTTGTGTCATATTAAATCTCTAGTGCTCTTTTTTCACTGAAGGAATCTCAAGGATACAGTTGGACTGGGACTCAGATTTCACTCCCCCGTTTGCTATGGAGTCCGTTCTGTGCTGATGTAAACCACTGCAGTTCCACTGGCTCGTTAATGCTGTGGTGGAGCCTGAGGTCTAGTACTCAGCTCTTGTGTTTGTGTGTTGGTTTTTAGTGATCCCTCTGTAATAGCAGTAATAAGTATTGCAAAAAGATGTTAAATACAGGGCATCTAGCTTCAAAGGTTCAACTGAAGCAAGAATGTCTACAGTGCAACAACAACAAAAAAGAAAATAACTATGAATTCTTTTGTACCATTTAAATTCTGAGATGTAATCTGCCAAGCTGGCAGATATTTCTTTAATTTATTCCCTAACTAAGAGTCAAATCCTAAATCAAGTAGGAGTATAGCATAGACCAAATACTCTGTGTGCTTTCTTTTGCTCTAAAAACAATTAGTTGTCACCTAGGCTTTCTAATAGTCTTATTCTAGCTATTGAGCATTGCTGAGCAGATGGGGTGGGGAAGGCAAGGGGTGCGCCCAGTTCCCAAAGCCCACTGTTACTAAGCTGAAGAGCTGAAGGATCTGAGATTCAGGGTTTGCTGTGGTTATTGTGAAGGATTCAAATGCCTCCTCCCTTCCCTGGACAGGCACGCATGCTATGTGGAGAAGGCAGGAGGGCAGATGACCTATGCTGAGCTGAGGGTTGTGTCGCTGGAGGTTGAGGGTGAAGACCCCAAGAGGATTCACTCGCCAGACAAGTAGTCTGAGGCAAGTAGTCTGGCCCAGATGGGACGCACCAGGAAATCAGCATCTAAGCTGCTATCCCAGCTGGCCTTGCTGTCACCCTAACGAGAGGGTGATGAACTTTTCTTGGCGTTTTCTAGAAAGAACAGCTAATGACTTTCAAGTTTGGAAAGCTTTCTTTGAATTATAACCTTCCTTTCTACTTGTGTTCTCTGCTGATGACTGTAATACTCTTTTCTTCTCTTTACGTGAAGGGATAATTTGATGGTTGAGTATAGGAAGTTATGAGTGACATGCTAAAGAAGTAAACAGCGGTGATGATATCGCAAGCTAATTTTACATGAGTTGATGTACTGTGCTTCAATACAGGGAGAGTTTGTTTTGTGTATGGGTTAGTATTTTTTTTTTTCAAATACAAACTATAAGTATAAAAAGCTACCACTGACTTCTAGAAACCTGAGAAACAATCTAAGCCCGATTTTCTTATTTCTGACATGTAGTCAGGAATAACATAATTGTTACAAGTGGTTTACAAGTCAGATTTAGATACTTTTCCTCCAAGCACTGCTCTTGTTTCTGGTATTGTCTAACTTTACCTTTTGGACAAGATACAGAGCTCCACTGCGACAGTTCTCCTGTGGATAATTCTGTCCCTTTCTTCACATTGTGGGTTGTTATTCCTGACAATGCATCATCGTTACTGTTGTGGAGAAGGCCCGGTCCAGCCTTGGGTTCAACAGTCAGCTGCTCGGTAGCACTGAAAGGTTATGCGGATGTTACTCCGGCTTGCCTATGCTGGTGTTGCAGCTGAAGACAAGGACTGTTTGTGCTTTCAGTGGCAACAGAAAGCAAATCCTTCCCATGAACTCAACTGAATTTCCTAGGCAAGGTCTCAGTGAGTGAGGATTTGAGATTTGATTTTAATTTTCCTTGAGTAACTAACAATACTGCTCTATCACAGTCATTGCTATTAGCCAGGTAATTACAAGCCCATCATGTGAAAACAGCATCTTAAATCCAGTTTAATATTAATCTGTGTCAAATTTACAGTGACAGCAGGCTTGTTATACGAAGGAATATTAATGTAATTATACCCTTGCAAGAATACAGTACTGTAATGCAACAGGCAGACGTTTCCTTTAGAGGAAAGGAAGGAGGTAACCAGCTCTATAGCCACTGCTATTTTTATAGATTTTGTTTAAACCTGCTGCCTGCTGGCAGTCATGTTCCTTTGGTTTGTCTTTTGCTGACAGAGAGGTTCAGATTTGAGAATGAAATTTGGAGGAATGAACCAAACTTTTAAGGATATACTTTAAATACTCGGATTTGAAGGCATTAATTTCTAGATCATCTCTGAGCAAAAGCAAGAAGCTGAAGTGGAAATCACTGGAACTGCGTATTTCCCCCTCCCTCCATCTTCTTAGTTCACCTTCCAGCCTCTTTGGCAAAGAGGGTTATTGGAGTCCTGTACGCAGGGGCAGGGATTCAGTGGAGCAGCAGGGCTGGTTTAGCTCCTCTGCTCCGTCAGTGTTTCTGTGCAGGGGAGTTGGTTCTTGCAAAAATGAAACTTTGATGTGGGAAAATATCAATACAGCCAAAGCTGACAAACTAAACCAGCTTTGATTTTTCCTGTCAGGAAACAATCCAGCAAATTGTATTGTGTTGATTTAGGCATCAATCTGGACCTGAATTGTCTCAGTAGCACGTGGGAGTTGTAGGGGTTTTGATTGTGTGCCTCCTGTGGGTTTTTTCTGTTTGTTTGTTTTGTCTAAAAAAACCCCAAACACAACCAACCCACATTTTGGGTAAAAATCCTCTGCCAAAGGCAATCTTCTGCCCTACACTGTGGTCATGAGATGTCCATGATGCAATTTAGTCCCAGAAAGCATCGTGATGAATAATACAAACTATAAGTGGTTCTGCTGCTGTGTTTGGCAAGAGAAGAGGCAGAGACATCAAAGCCAATATGCACCAGCATCCCTGAACAGAAATTCTCATTTTGAGCTTCTCATCGTGCCAGGAGTTTTTGCATTTTGAAATGTTAAAATACCACTTTTCTTTCCACAGGAAGGGAATTTTACTTCTCAGTTTATAGCTGCTTTCATGTTGGTTTGTTCAAACTTTCCCACTTCCTGGTGGAGTAAACACAACAATGCTGAGATGATGCTGCAGTCACCAAAAACAAGTGAGATTTTACTTAGAGCTTCAGGAGGAGGAAAGCGAGACAGTTGCCACTGCCTAGCACAAAGGGTGACTGGACCAGGATAAATACTATCGTCAGTCAGTAGGCTCTAGTCACTGATATTTATCTTTCTGGAGCCTCTTTACAGACAAATTTCTTTCTTGATAAATGTGAGAATAAGTAAGAGATGGCATAGGGAAAATTCTTCAGTAAGAACTTCTTTGATAGAAAATGAAATGAGGACTTCCATGAGTGTTTGAAAATGCTCATGGGAAGTGTTTGTTTTTCTCCATTTACACTGTGAAATCTGAACATAAAATTTTCTTAAATTTTCTGCCACATAGAGGATACAGTCACAAGCAAAGAAGAAACAATGGGAATCATTCCCTATGCCACTAACTGTCCAGCTTGTATATCCAGAAGTTGCACAGAGTACCAAAGCTTAAGTGCTTTGTGAGCCCAATTGCTTTTTCCTTTCTTGAGAATTCAGTCTCAGACTGTAAAATCCAATTCAATAACAACAGGTTCTGATCACCTCAGCAAGCATTAGGTGTATTTTTTTCTGCTTTTATTCTTTGATGTATGACCTTCCTTTCTTCTTTGAAATGAATGCAGTTCAGTCAGTCTTCATTCACCAAGTGTTCCGCATTGCCCTGTAGTGGAACCTTGGCCTCATCAATATTTACCACTCCATAGACTGCTGTATTTGTTGCTAAATTAACAATTATTTGAGATTTTTCCTCTCAGTCAGTGACAGAACTATTTACTAATGCTTGACAAAACCAAGGGGTGAGGGAGTGTGGGATGCAAGGGGGGGGATCAGAAACACTCAAGATTTTGGCTTCTCAGAGACTCTCAGACTTTAATGTTGAGCTATTTTTAAATCGTTTGGCTTGTGCGGCATGTGGCTGGCTGGGCTGTGACCCGTCGGGGCAGTCCCGCATCCATCACTGCACAGCGCTCTAATCTAATCAAGGAAAGAGCAGGAGCGAGGGAACCTGGGCTCCAGCAGGTACTCCTGTCTCTTGGCATGGTTTTTTATTTCCAGTTCGTCTGTGGGACTGCGATTATTCATTAGGGATTTCTTTGGTGATTTGCATTGCCTCCCTGAATCTACATTTCAGGAGTGAGAGTGGAGGTACAGTGAGACTGAATTTGTTAACATGACACCTAAAAATAAAGACGTCTATTACAATTAATTACTTTTTCAAAGGGGACGTTAAAAGTAAATCCAATAGAAGACTCAGTGGGTACCTAGGTGCCAGATGTATGTAAAAATACATATATTTCACAGCTGTATTGAATAGGAAATCCTTTTTTTTTAAAAAAAAAAGATGCAGGATACCAGTCAGCAGGCCTTTAGGTGGCTGACAAGCAGTGGGCTTGCAAAAATCACATCTCCATTCAGACTACAGAAATGAGGGAGTTCTTAATTATGAGTATTAATGCAATTATTATTCAAGTTACAAATCTGACTGCCCTTTCTTGCCATAAGAGCATTATTTCCCCATAAGAGGTCCAGCGATAGTGTCCTAGCATCTGCTGAGACCCATCCTGAGTACGATTAATTTTCATTATATTTCTGGCTAGTTTGTAAGGGGGCATAGAGCAATCTGAGTCCTGGAGCAGGTAATGTTTCAAAATAAAAGAATACAAATTAAATGCAATGCAGATGTTACAGCATGTCAAATTATATTTGTATGGCTACCAGAAGAAGCAGCTGTGATAAATGATGGTAGAAAGTAAAGGTGCCCAAACATTTGCAACAAGGATATTGTCAGGGATCTTCAAGGCAAAAAGCCCAGGAACCAAGGAGCTGCCGATGCTGCGGGCGCTGGTGGCAGAGCCCAGGGAGGCGAGGAGTTAGAGAGGTTTCAGTCAAGACAGCTCAGGAGTGGAGATGGCCATCTGCATGTCAGGGAAGGGATAATCAGTCAATATACTGGCTCATGCTTCTAACATTGTCAGTATAAGCTCTTTTGTAGGTACGTCTGTAGGCTAACAGGGTGGTGGGTATAGGTTTCTTAAGAGAAAGGGGACATGTAAGGCTTCTGAGTCACAGTTATGAATGGTATAAAAAGCCAAGTCTACACCTCTGCTTGGCTGTTCTCCATTCAGTTAAACCTGAAACAAGGTTGATTGCATTGGATTCATTCTATTCCAACCTCATCCATTGTTGATAAAGAAAATTTAAGAGACATAAAGAGCTTTAAGGATAATACAAATAGGTTAACCTTGTATTGTACTACTATGCTTTGGAAGGATCCTTCCCACTCTGGTTGTTGAAAATGAGTTCATGTGCCAAGGATGCCAATGGAAACTAGACTTTCTTACCCTACCATGAAATGAGGTTACCCAGGGCAAAGCAAAATAATTTTTACATACCTCCTGTAGGCCTGCTTTAGGCTTTGCTAAAACCAAGAATCTTAGAGAAGACATAAATATTCCTGATTTCAGGTTACAAGGTCCCAGGTTCAGTTCCAGCTGCTAGAAATCTGGTCACAGTCAGCATCTCTACCATCACCTGTCAGTAAAAGCACAGTAGTCCACCAAAAATCTTCAGTGACTTCAGTTATTACACTCAGTGCAGGTATGTGGCATTTCCTCCATTCTACAATCATGCACGCACTTGAGCACGCTGTGTGGTACTCAGCCTTCTGCTTGTATTGCTGCCTGTTTCTTGGACTTACCTTTTTCAGTACCAGACAGCTTCAAGACAACGTACCTGTCTTACGGGTAACGGTGCTGACCACAAAAATTGGGTTGCTCTGTCCAGAAGGACAGAAACTCTGTATGCCCTGACCCCTGTGGTGCTCAGACAGGAACGAAGCATTAGTGCTGCTTTGTGTTCCTATTGATTCCATGAATAAATGATGAGCTCCTTGTAATGATCGAGTGGTAACTCTAGTTTCCTTGAGGGTATAAGTGCCAAGCTAAATATTTAAAGCCTACATAAATAATTGAAGTATCAGCCTCTCTTCAACAGAAAGAGATTGGGGTTATAATTTCGTTTCTCCCTGAACGATCTGCTGCCGCCTTGGTGCAGAAAACTCGTCTGGGAAACACAAATTATTTAGAAGGTTGCGCCACTGTGTTTATTTTTGTACCAAAACCAGACTTGTGTTACTTCTGCAATGTATCAGGCATAGTATTTCTCTAACCCGTAATAGCGTGGGTGGGTGGGCTCATAAACCAGGGAGCACCTTGCTAAGGTTCAAATAGTCAAATCCTTAATGCTCTGCCATTTGGGCTTTTTATTTCTACATGGATTCCATGACAGGCGAGGAATTGGGGGCCTTTAAGACTCTCATCTTCATGGTAGCAGAAGGTTTCCTTATTTATTCTTTAATAAACCTTCTCAAAATTAAAGGGAATGTCAAGAAGGGAGATTACCTTGCCACAGGGTTCAGGGGAACTTGAGAAGACTTGCGAGAAAGCGAAGGCTGGGAAAACACAATGGGGAGTAAACTCTTTGGTGTGGGGTTGGTTTTTTTTTTCCTTCCACCAGGAAAGGGTAATTTTGGCTGTGAGGAAGGGGTTAATACAAATGACAGAGTTCAGTAGAAAGCAGGATGTGGAGGAGGATAATCTGGGAAACAGTTGCAGAGATACTAACAGTTTTAGAGGTACATCTGTATAAGGCATGAGCAGGCAGGGAGCTCTGGAAGGTAGGTTTCCTATCTCCTCCCTGCTGTGATGTTATCTTAATTGTCTTTGTGAGCAGCACTTTGAGAAGGCGAAACTTTAACAGCATCCCAGGTGAATCTACCACTTCTATGAGTCAATACCCTGGCTCCCAAATGCTTTTAAAGCCACATACCTCTGAACAAGGCAGAACAAAGCATTAAAAATAGGAGAAAGGTCCGTAGCTCTGGACGAGTGCTGTTCTTTTACTTCTTGCTTATTAGGTGAGTTTATTAAAGGAGGTGGTGTTTTTTCCTACTCTTCAGCATTTTCTGAATTGACACTGGGTTCTCACTAGCTGAGCCACAGAGAGCTCCTCTAGAAACTTTTTGTCCCATCAGTCTACAGGATTTTTATTTGAGATCTTCGGAGGAGAGGTTTTCTCAGGTGGTTTGCTTAAGAAGCCATCCATAACTACAGTTACACTGAAGGATAAATATCCTCATTATGCTACCATTTGGCAGCACTTTGCTGAAGACAGCAAGATATTTTATTCTTTGCAGTAATAGGCCTAGAAAGAGGAAAAACTGTAAGCCTACTGACATCCCTCCCTTGCAACTTGTATAAATTCTGCAAAGGAAACGAGAATTTAGACATTTGGATAAATATGTGTAGTACACCTGCAAGAGTTTGCTCTAACAGAGGTCAGGTGGTTCTTGCTAACAAAGCACTTGACTTTGTAAGACACTTCTGCATGTGGCTGATTTGTTTGTAATGTAGGAGACAAACAGTTTGGTGGCTAGTGAATGTCCTTGTAAGACATTAATGAAGCCAGGGTGTGTTTTCCAAGTGTTTGCTAAGTCAATCTTTATGGTGAGTTCCTCTAGTGATATTATAATGCAAGTGTAATTGTAACCAATAGAGGAAGATATATGAGAAATACTGTGAAGTACTTATGCAGTAGATAGTTTACTGCTGCATATATAAATTCCATAGTCTGGGGATACAAGCAGAGCAGTTAGAGATAGGAAAACCATTCTGCTGAGACAAGATCTTTGACACGTCCCTTAAACTGTTTCTGTCAAGTCGGAGAGAAAACTAATGAGTATAGAAATTGCTAAATTCATGGCTTGGTAGAAAAACTTCTATTGTGAACATTACTGAGGGGTATAAACTATGTATTTCGATGCTTTAAACCATGGAAATGTTTACTATTTCTTATAGTAACTTTCACAATCTTCATATAACTCAGATGAAGAATGAGACTAATAAAGAACAGGTGTTTAATCATCCTATAATTTTCTTACAGTTCAGAGGTCTGAAAACAATCAGGAAAAATCGAATGTAAAAATATGTATTGTTATTCAGTCTGTATGATTATGTGATTGCATGGTAAAGGGCAGAAGAGGTGAAAGGTACTTTTTATCTTAAATTAAGTTTAACAGACCTTTAATAGGAATCAGTGGGAATTTACACAAATACCTGAAGTTCTGATTTGTGGAGCTCTGCAGTGGATTAATCTCACTGAGCCTTCACTTCTGTGTGGGACAGAAATCTCTTGTATGTGGGTAGGAGGACATTGCTGGAGCCGGTACAAGGTTCCACTATCCCAGTTAAATTTGCTGGTGAACCCGAGTTGGAGGTGTGAGCCGCTTCTGTGGGTAGAACTAGGTGGCTACAAGAGAAGCAGTCGTGTTACAGAGGGACACAGACTTGCTGGCTTTCACATGCTGAAGTGGGCAATCATAGCATGAAGCAGCAAGTGTAGCCTTAGGTGTGGATAGCATAAGCTTGTCCCAGGATCCTTTGAATTTCCAGTGAAAACTGTGCAACCCATGAGGAAAACCACACTGCTGTGCCTTCATTGCCAACACTAGCCAAGGCATCTGGATGGGAGCTAATCTGTGATTAGCTAACTGTACTCATGCTTTCAGCTCCAAAGGGCTTGTGTACAGGTAACACCGTTCTTGGTCAGATGTTTTGGACCAGCCGTGTGTCAACTCCTGTATTTCAAAGGTCTTTCTAAAAGTTTTAATTCCACTTAAAAGTGATGCTTAAAATGTAGTAGCAGAGCTCATCTGTGAGAAAAGTTAGAGCTTACACCTAAAATTCCTCTCCTTCCCTTTATTTTGTCTCTGGTATAGGCAAATCTTAAAAATGGCCTTGCAAAGCTCTCTAAGTGATCTATTTAAACTGCTGGGATTTCCCTGTCTAGCCTTGTCCCTCTTGATTTTTATTGCATTTTCTAATCGCCTGAACCTCTCTGAGTAAAATCCTCAGAGCTGAGCTCTCAGTAATATCTTCGTGACTTGGGAACAACAGGTACAAATGGCACAGAACAGTAGCTTAGTCAAGCTGTGGCTGGCTCTCTAGGATGAGCCGAAGCCTTTAGAAACACATTGCTAATGGTGTGTAATTGCTTTCTGAATTGGTCTTTTGGAGAGAGTAATTGTATTATAGGAGCGACTGAACCTCACTGCATGATCTTGCGAAGAAGTGCTAAGCTGATAGATGCCCTTTCAAGAAGTACACTCGTCATTCATAAGGCCGCTGCAATGTACCCTTCTTAGCCAAGGCTCTCTACTTTTTAATCCTCCACCACTGCATTTCCAGCCACTCCTCCGGAGCTGTGATTTTTTTGTTGTTGTTGTTTTTTGGTGTTGGGTTTTTTTGTTTGTTTGTTTGTTTCACGTTGGAGTTTAGCCCTTAATCTCCACCTCTCCCATTTCAGTTAAGGCTGGAGTGTGCAGAGGTTTTGTGTGGTATGGAGTGTTCATGCAGACAGACGCTTTTCTAAGGAAACCCATTTTCTTACTTTGAACTAGTCAGTAAAGCCCATAATGGGAAACTTGACAAATGTCTTTGGTATTATTCAAATTGTCTTGTATTTAATTGGAAATATGCAGCTTCCCCCAAGCAACGCTCCAGCCTAGGACACAACCTAGAAACCCATGGATAATCGATTTTGCTCACTGAAACTCTGCGTGCTTTGGCTAATTCAGAGAAATGCAACCCTCTTGCTCATGCATATTCTGGACCAAAGACCAGAAGTTTGCTTCTGATGGGCATGGAGCCCTGCCCTGCTTGGGAGGGCCACCAGTTAGCCCAGCATGGTTTCAAGATGTACAGCTCTTTCAGATATTGTCATTCATGGATTATACTGAGCAGTTTTTAGTTTTTCTGATGAGTTGGGGAAGGATTTGTTTCCAAAGCAGATGCACACTATTCGAAGTAGGAGTCATTAGGTGCTGCGCTTCTTTGGTTTTGATTGTCTGCCATTATTTCTTTTATGTTGCTTTGATTTGATTATTCCAGCTGATGTGGAGCTAGAGATTCTTTATTGCTCTGATTGCATGATGTTGTGTTTTCTCTTGCTTTAATAAGAGGCTTGCCGATTTATTCTTCATGATTCATCTCTGGATGTCTTGAGGCCTCTTATTTTTGATGAGAATTTCACAGCTTATATTTTCACAGTGTTTAGGATGAATGCTTATTAAGCTTATCATGATCCGTAGGCATCAGCTCAGCAAGATACCTAAGCATGTGCCTGATTTTTAGCATATGAGTAGTTCCAGTGATTTCAAGGGGATTTACCACACATATCGTTAAAGATAGACATAACCATATGTAATGTGCTGAATTGGGCCCTTTGTTCTTTATAGAACAGCTTCTGAAATAACAAGTTGCAGCTTTGGTCTTGTCTTGGGAATGGTTTCTTCATGTGTCCTTTGAGATTTGCCAGATGCGGTCACTGAGAAATCACGAGTCTGTGTTCCTTTACCATTCATGACGTGGATTGAACAATCAAGAAATATTTTAAAAGATAAACTGTTGGAATCTTTCTTTCTATTTGGTTAAAGGTTGTGTTTCTTTCAAAATTGTTAAGTAAAAAAACTAAGCATTTAAAGTGAAATGCAGAAGACTTCATTTAATTTCATATTTCTAGGAGCCAGGGCATTAAGAAAAACACAAACGGTGATTCTCAAGAGAGGGAATTTTGTCCAAGTCCCATCTCCAGAGAGGTTTAGGACTCTTCAGTGAAATCTGGAGTTGTCAAAAAATCAACTTGTCCCGGACGCATACCAGTTTTAATGAAAGACTGTCAATTAAGAGAAGTGGTTACCTCTAAGTCAGGGAGAATGTTTGACTATGTCTAAGCTATATTTTAGATAGGTATTGAGACCAAACTTGCCAAACACTCAGACTGTTGCACCTCAGAAATATCTCTGGGGCGGTTTTCAGTGGGCAAAATAAGGAATCCATAGGGAAACTTTAAATATGGCCAAAATATCAGAGTACAAGTAAGTGTGTTTCTGCCTACATATGAATGTATTTCCCATCCATCTTGGAGAGGCAACCAGAGTTGACAAGCTGACTTGGAGTCTGCTGTAGAAGGGACCAAGTGTTTCATGGGACAGAGATGTTGTATGTAATTTGTAGGTGGAGTGGCATAGCGTCTAGTGCATCCAGGCTTCCCAAAACTAACGGTGGCCATGAAAGCATGATTCAGTTCTAAGTTCTCGAGATGCCTGTGCTGTTACAAAATACTCAGTCTTGTTATAATCATGCACGAGCGTCCCCTGGCCCTGTAACAGAGAAGAAAATAGCTTTCCCACTCTGCAGGAATTCTGGGAGCTCAAAAGTTACCTTGCTCTATGTTGGATGAACCTGAGTCTTTTAATTTCTTTTTCTCTTATTGGTGAAAGACACTTATGGGACCCAAAATAGAGGATGTTTCTCTGAGATGGAAAGTAAACATCGAGGAACATAGTATTTTACCAACTCTCACTCTGGTTTCTTTACAATGATTTCCACTTCTTGCCTGCTGACATAAATCCACTCCAATTAGTGGCAGAATTTACCTGTGGCTCTTCCCTGTCGGCAGTCAGTACCCCAGTCAGTAGGCACGAGGGTTTTCTCTAGTTTTGTACTGAGAACTGTCAGCTAGCCAAATGCTTTTATAGGTGAATTGAACCTTCCTCTTTTTGGGGGTTAGGTTCCCCCTCCTTTCACTTCCATAGGCAGATATTGGATTTTTTACCTTATGTGATTTATGAAGGCTGTTGGTATTATTTTTGCTGTAGAGGAAGAAGAAAGGAAACAATGTAAATTATGAACACAAAGTTATAGATAGAGCTTTAAAAAAAAAACAAAACAAAACAAAAAACCCAAAAAACCAAAAAAAAAACCAAAAGAAAAGCCACTGGCTAAAGAATTGTCAGTTGACTGACACCAATTAGTTATTTTGTGTGTAAGAGAAACAACCGTATCAGTGTACTTGGTTTAATGCAAATCCCCTTGTCTTTGCCTTTGTAGGGATGGAGTATTTAGAACAACCACAATGACAACCGCAGTAATAAAAAACCCCATCAAAACATCCCTGCCCCCCCCTCAACTGCTCAAGAAACAGAGGGCTGGTGACTCTAAGCATACTTTAGATATTTCTACTGATTGCACACAAAACATGATCTGTGAAGGTATTCAAAATACCTCTCTTACTGATGTTGCAAACATTGTTGTGGTCTTGGCATCTGCACATTGCCAGGGGTCATTTCCATCAGCATAAGCTCGGATTCATCTATCCCCCCTTCACCCAATCCAAAGTAAAACAAAGCCTTCTGGGGAAGTATGTGCCAGTGATCAAAAGAAGGCTTCATAATAAGAATGCTGTTTAGAGCTAATGAGACAGTAATTGTGGTTTAATTAAATACCAGCTGATTGCTATCCCTGCATATTTACTGGAGGCAATGGAAGCTGCTGAGCTACAGTCTGAATTACCAACTGGACCCAGGACTAGCACAGGTATCACAATTCTTATGATTTATTTTATTTCATTTTATTTTATTTAGATTTAAGCTAATCAGAACATGGTGCTTTTTCACTGGTCTAGACGTGATGTTTCTGGGACTCTCGGCAACACTGAAGTGCTGGGCTTTAGGAAGGCAGAGATCAATGGGAACTTCCCAAGAGAATCAGCTCAAGGCCTCCTGGCATTCTGTAAAACTGAAATTCAGTTGTGGGAGTGTTGGAGAGCTGGGCAGTTAAGGCTGCTTCTATGGGCCGGACGTGACTTTCTCCCAGTTTTCTCCTGTTTCCCCTGAAAGCCTTTCCTCAAATTCCATCAAAGAGGAGTCCTGCATTACTTGCTGGAAGCTGATGGAAGAAGGCAGTGGGAGGGATCCTGAGTCCCTTCCTAGGAGGGAGAGGAAGCGGGGCGGGGGGGTGTCCTGTGCCTCTTGTTGTGCAGAGGGATTGTCCAGGCTTTTCTAGTATCTTCGTCTTTGTTATGCTACAAGACTTCAGAAATATCAGGTGTTTCCTTCCCTCTTGATGTTCTCTCCATCCCCTGAAAAGCCGTATCACGACCTTTTCGTTGCTGTGTAAATCCCTGTACGCACTGGAGTCTGCTCGCAGTTGTGCTCACCAACAGCACTCCATGGCCCAGACCCAAGCCTACCACCACTGCCCTGGCACCTCTCACTGACGGAGAAAGAGCTATGTGTGGGCTAGAGCAGGGAGAGGCAGCTTCACCAAAAAGACACAACTTCCAGGGGGATAATGAGTGAGGGGGAAGGTAGGAATCATGTCTGTGGGCTAAAATTGAGGATCTTTCTACAGTCGTGCTATTCAGGCTGCCCTGTGATAAAGATGCTTTATGAAAAATGACAAGTGATTTCTTTTTTAATCTAGTTTTTTTATTTCCTAGTAGTTTTCCCCATTTAGAGTTAGTCCTTTTAGACTAACTTGGAGTTCTGGCATACATTTACCAGATAGAGCCTGGATCCACCTCGAGTGCTGTACAATCTGAGGACTTTCACAGTCCCAGCTCCAGGGCAAATTCATCTTCTTCCCTCCGAGACATGGTTAAATGTGAAATATTCCTCTATTGAATGAAGCCTTTGCTATTCTCTCTGCTGTTTTTCTGTCTCATTAAACACAGACCATCGCTTAAGCAACAGTGGCA
>NW_009602084.1:46783-64867 GCF_000690535.1 Cariama cristata
AAGTAATTGGCCTCTCTTGAATCTTGGAGGAAGAAGCGATAATTGTCTATAGTAGTGATGCATCTCTCTGTCTGCCGTGCGTTTCTGTATGCAAGGAAACATCAAACTGCTCAAAATTAAAGGACTTTTGTATTTCAGAATATATTTGAGAACAGCTCCTTGTCTGAGGAAAAATGTTGCTAAGTTACAGAGGGAAAATTTTGGAACGACAAAGTCCGTTTCTGGGGAAAAATGAGTCCTCATTTCTTCAAGCAGAGTGAATTTTCACAGGATAATCATGGGAAGAGTATTATGCACATAGATGGGTTCTGGGCTGTTTCTTCCCTGTTTCTCAGCTGTGCTGGATCTGAGCAGCACTGACCATTATACGTCATTGCTGAGCCATTTTTAATCCCATCTGTTATAATATCAGTCCATGGAGAAAATCCTGCTCTGAGCTGTGTCTGCATCAGAGCATGTTGATGGTGGATGGACAGATTAACTGATTCTTAATATACTTGCAGTTGGACCCATTAGAAAGGGATTTTGTCTTAATGTGAAGGAGGGATGAGACTGTAGGAGGACTCTTGTGATGCTGAAAACTTATGCTGTAATGGGAGGGCTCCCGTGTCTTTCACTAGAGTGTGCTATATCAGGTGAGAGTGGTCTCACTCGGAGTTACTTGTGGAGAGCAAGTGAAGATGTAGCATATACGGCAGGATACAAGGACCAGAATAAATGGAACGATAGGGCCAGATTAGGGACAGCAGAGTTGGAAAATGGCCTGAAAATGTCATGAGAAGGGGAACAGAGTGCTCTGTAAAATCTCAGATGCTTCAGGGGGAAAAAAAAATGTTAAAAAGAAACATAATACATGGGCATTCAATGTTTGCTACATCTCATCGAACAACCCCAGAAATTACAGACCTATATGTAGCTAGGCACGATAGGGCCAGATTAGGGACAGCAGAGTTGGAAAATGGCCTGAAAATGTCATGAGAAGGGGAACAGAGTGCTCTGTAAAATCTCAGATGCTTCAGGGGGAAAAAAAAATGTTAAAAAGAAACATAATACATGGGCATTCAATGTTTGCTACATCTCATCGAACAACCCCAGAAATTACAGACCTATATGTAGCTAGGCTGTACGCCCATCACTGAGACCAGCTTTTTAGAGATGTGATACTTCAGGTGTCGTAAACAGTTCTCTGTTTGGGCACTGACATCCATCAGTGAGCATGTGTTCCCTCTGCGGCTAGGGAAGGTACTCTCGGGGGGCTGTTGGCCCTAACCAGTGTGTTGATAGAGAGATCCCGATACAAACACCCTCAAAAATCATCAGTGTTAGGTGAACATCAGTGGTACAGCCTGAAAGGTGGATCGTGATCATGCTGTTAATAGCTATGGTTGCAAAGAGTAGAGAAATAAACAGCCCCAAACCTAAGAACATAAAAAATTATAGATGATCTGTGTCAGACAGGAAAGGCAAGCAAAACCAGACTCAAGTCTGCATAGACTGAGCTGGAGAGAAATGTAAATAGTGTCTGAGTTGTGGGCACTGACAGAAAAAATACGAAGGCTTGTAGAATAAGAAAAGAAGGTGCTTTGCAGAGGTGGGCAATCAATTACTGGAATAGGTGAGTAAGAAGGACTAGTTGAAACTACTTCACTGAAATGGCTTTTTGACAGTATACTGGATTTGTGGCTGAGAAGATGCCTTTGAGGAAAAAGTGGCTGCTTTCCACAAAAAATATTTTCTTTTTCCTATTGAAAATCTGAACTCCTGAAAACCAAACATTTCACTAAAGTCTTTTAACACTGGAGATTCTGCCAAGAAAACTCCCAACTACTTTTCATGGCAACTCAAGGCAAAACATCTTATGCTATTTTTTATTATTTTATTTTCTTTATTATTTTCTATAAGACTAATGACCAGTGCCACCACTGACTCACAGTAAGCAGGATGAGCAAGCGTGGGCAGAGACTGGCTTCATTGTGCTATTGGACAGCTAGTGTGAGGAGGAAAAGAAAAAGATTATTTGTGGAACTAAAACTTCAGCCATCACAAAGCCAGCTCAGATGTTCCCTGTCAAACTGACAAACTCTGTCTTGGATGTGAGGAGCATTAAGTGCTACTGCAAAGTTTGACAGGGTAACTCTCCCTAAATCACTGAGAAGCAAATCCAGATAAAAACTCTGCACTGGCTTATTAGCATCTCCTGGGCCTGTGAAGTCTGTGGCGTAGCAGAGGTGCAAGGGAAAGGTGGCAGGTACCGCAGGAAATCATCTAGTCCATCATCCTGCCCAAAGCAGGCTCCGCATTGAATTCAGACCAGGTTGCTTAGGGCTGGCTCCAGCTGGATCTTGAAAAGCTCCAAGATAGCACAATGCAAATGCAAGAGAGGATGTAATCACATGCAGCGCCAGGGCTACTCCTTTCCAGCCATATCCTTCCTGCAAAGGAACAAATGCTGTATCATTTGTGCGGCTCTTTTGAGAGGCCATTGATGTGTCCTTGGAAAACATCACTTGACAATTAGCCACTAAAGCAAAGCAGTAATACAAATGCTGGGTGTTAAAGCCAGGTCTTTTTCAAAAAATAAAATTAAGAAGAGATTGAGTATAATCCAGAATGGGCTCATGACTGATGGAATAAAACAGCAAGAAAAGGAGCTGTTAAAAAATGGACAAACTTTGCCTATTGGTTGACCCTATGGAGCACGATAAGAAGATTCGGAGAAGAGCCGGAGAAGATTCATGGTATCTTTTCCAACAAAGGAAAGTTCCTGCCAAGATTCACAAAAGCTTTTTCAGCTTTAGCTGCCAAAACTCAGTTTGTGGCAGGTGAAAGTAAATGAGTAACAGCTATGTGAGGACTGCAACCTCCCATCTTTGTATAAACAACTTTCTAGACCAGCAGCCAGCTTATAACCAACCTGTTGTCAGCAGCCCAGAGCCCTGTTATAGTCCATCCGGGCCTCAGCAGGCTATTATGGAGATATGGGAACTATTTCAAATATTATAGTTTTGATGGCTCCTGCAAAGAGATGTCAAAAGCACTTTTGACTGGCCCTACTATTTTTTGTACATTTTCATCTGAAGTACAGGAATATAAATGAGCTGCAGTTAATCTGTGCTGGTCTATTGGGACTCTATACCCCAAAATCTGATCAAATTAACTTAAAGCGTTTTAGCACACAAGTGTGTTTGGCTCTCCTCATTTTAATTTCATAAAAATTCAAGCACTGAATCATAATTCAGCAGACTGGAGCATCAAGAAAGCTGGGGGAAAAAAGTATCTCTGGATTTACCATTAGCCATCAAAAGCTGGCGGTTGCATGTGAGACTCACAGTCCCATTCTGGGCCTCAGAAGAGCACTTTGCCTGAAGAAAAGGAAAGGAAACCTAAGGGAAGCCCAAGTCCCTGCAGAGCATCGGGGGTGTGCAGGCCTGCCTCTGAACTCTGCAGGCAGGACATTGATTGAAGGAGACAGACATGAAGCAGGGACGCTCTGCCCAAGATTGCCCCTGGCCCTTCCTACCGGCTTCGGGAAGTCAGAGCAGCATGTGGGCTCTGAGCTCTGTGTGTCTGAGTCACGGCTACTTAAATTTTGATGATGCCACCAGGTTTTTCAATTCCGTTTAATCTTTCAGACAAAGGATTTGTGAGCTTTCAGAGCTGGTGAGTTGGTGGGGCAAAGATCCTTTTCTTTCTCTCACCTGTTCTTCACCTCCATGGTGCTTGGTAGGATGCTGCAGTCTGTCCTGGGAGATCTGACTCACTACAGCAGCTCGTATTGATGCCATGCTGCTGTAGCATTGGTATCAGTGCCAACATATTGGGATGTCATTGACGCCAGGGTGTGTTTGGACCTGTGCTGTCACTGTCGTATTGGTGTATTGCTATCAGCAGTATGGGTCTGCACGGCGATCTGTCCTCTGAGAAGGACCTTTGGAATTTTTCTGTACCAGGCTATGTGATACAAAAGATGAGAAGCAACAACATGTCGGTTCAGCCACCAGGTATCCAAATAACTGACAGCTTGGGGAGGCAAAGTTGTGACTACACTGACTTGCCTCTTGAGACTGCTTTGAAATGTAGTTCTGCTCCAGGCAGTTGTTTAAGGAGTTGGCACCTAGATATAGACTCCAGCATGGGACGATGGTGGGGAAAGGTCACCAGGAATGTGCAGAGAGGAAAGGGGTCCCTGGCTTAGCACAGATTTGGGGAGGGAGAAACTGCTTACAGGCAGGCTTTGTAACTGTCTGCAGTCTTGGGAGTATAAGCTCATCAGACAGTGTTTGCCAGCACATCCCTCCTCTGAGCATCTCTGCTGTTCCCATCAGGTTAGTTCAATTTACATGGCAAAATATTTCTAACCACCGGCAAAGTAAAACTCATCCTGAGATCAGAAAAATAATAATAGTAACTCTTAGTCCTTATACAGCACTTTGGAGCCTTCAGAGCGCTGAACAAACATTAGCTAATGAATCAAGCTGTGCTGCTTCTCCTGCCCCATTTCTAGTAATAAATGCTCCAAGATTAGAAACTTGCTGACACATTTGTGCTGAGGGTGCCCGAGGCAGAGGGTAGTGGGGCTCTAGAGCTGTGTTGCTTTTATGGTGCTGACAAGGGTAAAAACGGATCATCATGTCAGCAGGTATGGTCAGGACATGTGCAGGGTTCATCCCTCCTAGACCGGTGTAAACACAGATTAAATCTGCTGGAGGCTAGGGTGGTGTTAAAGCTGTGGTTCCATCCAGAGGAAGTGAAAGCGCTGGATAAAGTGCCAGCCTTGCGGTCCTGTGGCCAAAACCTTTTTGCTCAGTGGTGTTGGGGTAAGCAGGAAAAAGCTCTGAGGGTTTTGAGCACAAATCTACATGCTTTTCTAACAACCAGGAGCAGAATTTGGCCATTCTGTGTTATCCTTGCGGTTTTCAACGGGTTTGCGGCAGTTTTCCCATCACCATGGCAGGGCGGTACCGTCAACTGCTTGCAGCAATATCTGAAGATCCTTGCTGCCTTGTGGGATGCTGTAGAAGTTGTCCCATTACTTCTGAGGCCCTGTCTTGCCTTAAACACCTTTTCCCATCCTCTTCCCAGCCTCTCTCTAAGAGACTAGAGAGTTGCAATGCAAAATGGCAAGTACTAAACATCTTTATTCCTATAGTCAGTCATAGTGACTTTGGGGGATAGGATGCTTCCCCCAAAACAGAGGCTAACGTTTACTTTGAAAACCTGGGGCACAGCCCAGGGGGGAGAACAAAAAGGCAATGCTGGATTGTAAATCCTTCTTTAATCTCATTAACTGAAGTGTTTTGTGGCTCAAAGGACTCACTATATTTACAGCATGATTAAATGCTTGGATAAATAGCAGCTATTAAATGGGCAGTATCTAGATGCTACTGAAATGAGATAACACGTTGGTTTTTTTCCTCTCTTCCCTTTTCTTCCTTTTTTTTTTTTTTTCTCTCCTACCAATTTGCTGATATGTAGAAATAGCAGTGACAGGGCAAATTGCTGCATCTCTGACAGCTCTTTTGCTAGTACTGGAATGGATGAAGGGAAAAAAAATACCCATATATACACTCCAGTTATGGCTTTCAGGCTCTTTCCAGGAGCTGTAGTTCCCTAGACTGCTGGACTGCGCCACAGAATTTACCTTTGTGGAAAGAAACTTCATCTGGCTGGGCAAGACTGCTACCTGTGTGCTTATACTGCTTGGCTTAAATGCTCCCATGATGTCTTTTAATATTAATGAATAATGTAAAGAAAGAGAAATACTGCTTAAGGTAATGATTATAATGTGTTCCCAGGGATTTAGCCGTGGGTTTATAGCTGCAAGTTATTTGAATTTTTAATTGGTGCAAGAAAAAGGGGTGAGGGAAATGGAGGAAATTTTTATTTTATTGGTGGGGGAGATAGTTTACCAGCTGTTTAGCTTGAAAGGTTTGAAGCTAAGAACGAAACCTCTAATTTGGAAAGAGTCAGGTTGGGAGAGCAGAGACGTCTACCACCTCTATTGAGCTGCTCATCTGGCAATAGTCCAAGGCAACCAGGCCCGGGCTGGTGGAGTCAAAGAGGATTGTACAGAGCCAGACCTTCGCAAGGACCTGCGTACTGCACTGAAACCCACCAACCCTCCTCAGGCCTCAGATCCTGTCCCAAAAGTAGTCAGAGATGTTTTAGTAGAGGTAAACTGTTGGAGATAAACCCATTAGTATAGTATACAAACATCAGAAAAATCTTTGTAGGTCCTCGCAGTCCTGCTCTGAAGGGGACAGTGACCAAGAGGTTAACTCTGAAATGTGGGATAAAAATGAGCAACTCTGAAACATGAGAATTTAGATATTCGTGAACTGGGGTTTCTCATTATTGCAGTTCAAAGGAGCTTTTCACTCTAAAAATGATTCCAGTTTAAATAGGAAATAATAGGCTTTAAAAAAGCATTTTTAAGGGGATTCAGTTTTTCTTGAACCTGGAAAGGATTTATTTTTATTTTCAGTTTGCAAAAACAAAACACAAACCCCCAAATACTTCTTTTCAGGTTGAGCAGAAAAGAAACCTGCTTTCTTTTCCCTCTCCTTCTCTCTTTGCCTATCCATTTTTGATGTGGCTAATGAACTAAAATGGCCATTGTTCACACAGCTCCATTCTGATGTGCCCTCTTCATCTGTACGTAAGGGAAAGGTCTTCTGAGCTAGACAGAGAGGTTGAACAGAGAAAAGCCTTTAGTGAGAACAGAAAGAACAAGCAGGCAGGGTGGCTGGGGAGGCAAGGCAGGAACGGGGATCTGTATGCCTGGGGTTTCTCTACTCCCTATCCTCATGCTGACAAGTTCTCTCTAACTCTTGTGCTGTTATAATGTCTGATCCTCTACATTTTGAGCCCTTTGCTGTTTCTTTTGCACAAGTGACCCAGCCAGACAGTAGCCCTGAGGCAGCCTGTGGGTGGTGGGAGAGGCATACTCAATGTTTGCCACTGTCTGGCTACTTTCTGATGCTCCTTGGCAGCATGAACTAGGCTGGCAGACCTGCCCAAACAGAGCTGGTGACACCGGCTCGGAGGGCCGCGGTGGGTGAGCTGCAGAGCACCTACTGTCCAGGGGCTGGAGCGCCGGGAGACTCTGGGCAGGGGAAGAAACCTGCTGTGATAACGACTTCTTACTGAAGTAGGTTTGTACCAGAGCAGAGGGGTCAGGGATTTCTCTGAGGAGTTCATGGGTAAAATGTAAGCAGCCAACAAAATAAAACTCCTAGGGATTTCCCAGATTCTGCAAGTGTCTGCAACCCACTATGAGAAAACCTGTCAGGAGGCTCATGGTGCCTACGAATAGGATCGTGTCACTTTTAGTAGTCTGTGTAACCAGCTTTTGGCAGGGCTTACAACTCCCACCAATGTGTCAGTGTTAGAAGCCAACAGACAGGGATACCAGCTAGTAACTGCAGACGTGGGCTTTTAGCTTTTTTTTATGCAAGTTGCACATGTTTTCAACTCTGGAGATCTCCTGTTTAACTCTTTCAAGGGTAGCCATCACACAGCCTGTAGCACATAAACAGCGTGTACTTCAGACAGTGCTGAGCTAACACAAGTCAAACTGCAATGGGCAAACCTTTGGAAGTAATTAGCAAGATATACTTAATTGCATAATAAAGAGGAATGTATAACCAATGTAAATATCCTGAAGTGTGCACATTTCTGTAGTTACAAAGAGCTCGTATATAGTTTTATGCTAGTTTGTATGTCATGCAAGACTGGTGAAGTACTTCAAGTGCAAGAACCATGGTATGAATCATGCCACGCTTCCATCTCAGCTCAAGCCCGTAGACTTCATCAAGTATTCTCCATCGTCACAACACTCTAGGCTGGTTTATTTTCTGCTTGACTCCTGTCATGACCCCTGGAATCTACTGGTCAGTGCAGAAAAATCCACCTCCATTACAACACGTTCCATCTCAGCCAAATGCACAACACCCACAGAACCCACTTGTATAAAATTTCCAGCTGGGGAAAGAGGAGATTTCTGGAAAGGCTGGCTATACACTTACCCTATGTGTGAACTCTACAGGAAAGATGCTTTTAGAAGTCAAGAAATTAAATATATGATGCTGACAGTTCTTCATCAGGGGAGAGTTAGTAGAACAGAATAAGGTTTCTGAAGCATAGTAGGAGGCCATTTAGCATCGGTTGGCTGGTAAATGCATCTCATGCAGAGTGTTCATTTGCTCAGGAGCTGAGCAAGCTCTTAGTACTCATAACTGTCACCTCTTGGTAAACAGTAGCAGCCACCTCCTAGGGAGGGAAACGTGTCCCTTGCTCCATCCCCTTCATTTTCCCATGAACACAAGAGCTTCCTTTATCTGAGGAACAGCCTTTATTCACATGGCTGTGCACTCCAGCCTGGTGTCTCTGCAGCTGTTGAATTACAGCAAATGACATGAAGCAGCAATGTGAGGGAGCAAGAGGAGATGGGCAGAGACAAAGGGCACATGAGAGAGTCAGAAAAGATGCTGTGAAGCTGTTTTATCCTGCTGTGGGCCAGGGCTAACAGAATTGTGGGGAGAAGCTCAGCATGGAGGGGGGGAAAGAGAGAGATGGCACCAAGCTTAGAGAAAAACCTGGGACAGGGAGAGGAGCAAATGTGGGAGAGAAGCCAGGGCACTGGTGCTGTCTAGAAAGGAAAGGACCTAGACAGCTGTCCATGTTCCTACCAGTCCCATCAGCCTTGTCCTACCTTGAAGGGTATTTAAGCCTCAGCAAGCAGAAAGAGGTGTCTCATAAGGAGAGCAGTTGCTTGGGAGCTCCTATGTGCTGGCTTTATAGCACTGATATGTGACAGTTACTTCTTTCTTCACTAAAGCTTTGAGGATCCTGATGAGGGCAAAGGTAGATTTTAGCCCTGACACCTCTGAGACCCTCTCAGTAATCAGGAGGGCTGGACAGTACCTGGAATCCTGCTGCCTAAATCTGAGGCTGTGAAAGGGAGGTAGAGCTTCCTGGTGATCCTCTGTTACACTTGAGAAGCAAACACTGCCAGGCCCTGCTCTGTGCAGATCAGCTGTGCTGAGAGAGGCCTAAGAGTTCAGCCCTGAACAGGCCTTGTGTGATGGTTGTCAAGTTTAATGAAAGCTGCCTGTATCCTCAAGCTGCTTAATAACCCGCCGCTGCAGCCCATGCAGGGAAGTAGCTCTTTGGCACAGCACTGGTGCATACGGCAAAAACCTCCTTCCTGCAGTTGCAGTGAGAAAAAGGAGACTGTTTTTCTTGAGAGGTTTAACTCACTGAGCAATTATTCATTTCAGTGGCTTTACTGCAAAGCTTGCTTTGTCTCTTCTCAGGTTTTAGCTGAGAGAAGCTTGAATAATTTAGAGCCAAGAGTTTTGGGGTTATTTCTATTTGATCTCTCATTTTCCTCTTCCTTTCTCTCCCACCCCATTGCAGTCGTATATCTTTTAACTCAATTCCTCTTTTCTTCCATTGGAATGATCTTGCTTTCATTGAGAGAAATATCTGTGACTTTGGGTGGAATTCGTCTCTTTTAACTGTAGCTACCTGAAGGCAACAGGAGAGAGCAGCACCAGCCTCCAAATTAATCCTGTCTCTGCAGTCTCCACTGAACTTCGAACTCCAACATTAGCGTTACTTTCTTCATAGATGTGTAGATGAGGTCCTCCTTAAACCTGTAGACCTTGAGAAGATGTAGGAGGAGGATGCATGGTAAATTGCGTTACAGAAGAGCCTCAGCCCAGTTCCCAGGCTAGGCAATGCCAGGAGAAAGAAGAAGAGGGACAGCAGATAGCTACCCATTTTGCCCAGAGGATGCAGTGAGATAAGGACCAGTATTTTTCTGAGCTGTTGGGTAACCATCCTTCTCTCCACTCCTTTCCTTGCTAGATGGGGTGATCTGCCTCCTTCCATCATCAGCGTCTCTCCTTCGGCAGCAGGGCAGTAGGGGTGGCAGCCAAAGCAGTTCCCTCGAGCCGGGAGCATGCTGTTGAAAAGTGGGTAGTCTGAATGCCCTCTGCCAGGCACATTGTGTCGGCTCCTGGGGCTGTTACTGGCAAAGTACTTGCTTTAGCCTGGTGGCAGAGGGCTGTGCTGTTCAGTTCCTAGAGTAGTAACCTTCGTTACTCAAAGCTAGTGTGAGAGGAAGGATCTCGGCCTCCAAAACTGGACAAATTATTTGCTGAGAAGGATCAGTCATTTTTCCAAAGAGACCATAGGAAGGAAAGACTGGATTGGTCTGCAGCTGTTCAGCCCAGCCACACACGCAGTTGTCTGAGTGCCAGGTATCAGGATCTCTGCAGGCATAGAGCTCAGCACCTTTTTTCTGGCTATGGACTACTGTGCCCTGGCTGCTTGTTCTCACTCCAGGAGCAGTTGTATACTGAGGCTGCAGCGTATACCGTCCTTGTAATGTACCTTGTGCATCTTTGGGATGAAAAGCGCTAAGTAAATGTAAGCCTTGTTTCTTGCTCACTGTAGTCCTGTCGCTACGTGAATGTAGGTTGTGCAGACAGTCCTATCAGAAGATATTTAGGTTTCAACCACAGGTTTTGAGCTTTTGATCGGACTCCGAATACAGGTATGCAGTGGCAAATGATTAAATTACTCCTGCTTATCAGCTGAACCAGAGGAGGTGACCCCATAGATTTCACTTTAACTGCAAGCCAAACTGCGTTAGCTTGTTCCAGTGATTAATTTGTCTTCCTGCTCGAAAGTTGTCATTTCATTGCTTGTGTGATGGTTCACTTCAGCAGCCTCTGGGATCGGAGTCTGTTGCATATAAATGGAGGAATGATAATGAAAGCTCTTTAATTTCAGCTTATTGATGTTTTATCTACTCCAAACCATTTGCATTCCTTCCCCAAATGTAGAGCTGCAAATGCCGAGTGCCTTTTTTAGAGGTCTGGTACATATGTTCCTTTGGGGTATGTCATGCAGGTACGCCCAAGCTTGAGTTCACCCTCCTCCTAACCCAAAAATGTGAATGTTGCCAGTTTGCTGGAGCACTGCCTTAGCTCTTGGTTTTTGTCCTTGTTGAACTCAGCTGGATAGATTTTATAAAAAGTTTTTGGTCAGGACATACAATTTGCAACATTTGCAGTAATGTGAGTTTTCACTTGCTGAAAGAAGTATAAACAGCTATCATATTTCTTAATACTTTTTACACTGTACTACATTAATTTGACTGTTCCTATGTGTTTGCTTTAATATTTAAAACAAATGTTTCTCTGACAACATGCACTTAGCTGTAGTCATCAGTTATCTTATTACTGGACGTTTATTGGGAAATTTCCTCCCCAGACTTTGGATTTGAAACTTGGTGGCGTGTGCATCCTAACGCAAGTGCTTGGTAGCAGTTGCAAGTAAAGCAATTTGTTACTCCTGCAGACCTCTAGATACAACTGATTTTGGACTCTATTTGAAAATGAAATTAAGCAAAAAGTCTCTTCTAGCAAAATTGAGGGTTATATTCTTCATTACTAAGTTGCAAAGGGAACATAAGAACTACAAACTCTGGGTATAACCTACCTGCAGCTTCTTCCAGGTTCTTACCAAGAGGTCCTCTCACCCCTTTCAAGGGTGGAAGTCTTGAAGGAACTCACTCAGCAGCACTTTACCTCTTGAGCAACATCTTCTTTTACTGACTTATTTTTGCCTGCTGGCCGCTCCGGTTATGCCTGGAGGTTATCTAAATGCTGCTGCATGCAAATAGATATTCAAAGTGCTTCTGTCGGACAACCTTCCCTCTCTCTCTACTACTTACAGAAGACTTACTGTATGGTTGCTTTGACCTCTCCTTGTCTGTGAGAATGCACATAAAACAATGCTAATTTGCCTGGAAATGGTTCACATCAATACAAAAATATCCTTTGATATGGGTATTTCCCTCTTTAGATTTATCCTTCTGCTTAGGAAGTAAATTGAAATAGCTTTATGACTCCATGCTACAACATGAAAAATTTTATTGGCTTTATAAGACCTTGCAAATCACAAACTGAATACATTTTATGACACAACAAGCTGTGTCCCAGTGTTTTTCAGAGGCTGGAAATACGGATATGACTGACTTCGCATGTTTTGATCATAAGTTTTCAGTCTGGGGGACTCAAGCTATCAGTTTTAATAATATGTTCTTTCACCAAAATGAAAACACTTGACTTTATAATGGAATATTGATAATACTGATATTTGCCTGTTTAGAGAAGTTCTTTTTGTGAAACTTCAAAATCCAGACTGTTGGTTTTTACTTGAAATTAAATTCTTCTAAAGGTCGGAATTTCCCAAGGAATGTAAATGAAATAATCCAGTAGAGTCAAGTCTTTATGCTTCTTTTGAAAATAAGAGAAATCTGATAGGAAATATTTGACCCAAAATACTGAAAAGGCTGTCTTGATAACCTGAAAAAAGTTCAATTTCCCATTAAAAAGTTGACATAAACCATGCTTTTCTTCAAAACCTCAGTGCTGATAAATGTTATTTTCTTACGTGTAAGCACTTCGATGTCTTCCTTATCCATGCCAAAGAAATCTTAATTTTCCTTCAGGTAAGAGAACAAGAAGCATATATTTCAGGTCTGACTTTGAGCTTGTTTTCAGCTCCAGAATGGAGCTGGGACTGGGTACGTTTTTAACTAATCCTGATCTAAGAGTCGAAAATGGGGATAAATCTGCTGCCTGGGATGAAACAGCCCCATAAGAGCTTCTTCCTAGGTGGTTTAATTAAAAGATTAGATTATAGATTGCATTGATACATTAGAGTGCAGTTTGCTATAGCATATTTAAACTCATGGCTTGAAGATAACGGGCATTGCATTTAAAAAATGTAAAGACAATTTGTGAACAGAACTGTCACTGCGTGACACAGAAGCGCACACTTCCCAAGACCACCCTCCTCTTTACCTGTCGGTCCCGTAAGGAAGGAAAAGGCAAAGGCTGTGCAAGGGAGGGATTCAGGTTGCAGACTGAGACACTTGAGCATGGCTGCTTACCTGGAAAACGAACATCCAGGATGCTCTGGCAGCTTCCCCAGCTTGGTCCAGTTCACTGCAGTTGTTTGTACGCTGCACAAGAGCCTTCTGGGCAGCATGCGCAGAGCCTGTGTGCCACTGGGAAGAGGCAATGCTGTTCAGTGTTCCCTTCAGTACCTGTGATTTCAGACCCATGTGTCTGATCCAGTTGTGTCTGTCTCATCTGATCAGTTGGTTTCTGGTTTTCTTGTTGCTAGTGATACTTTTCCTTTCTTCTTTGGAAGTGTTTGCTTAAACCACAGAAGGAAAGTACTGAACAGAAAATGGAAGCAGCATTTATTTGAAATATTTGGGTTAGCTTGAAAAATGAATGTGCACTCACCTTTCTATGAACCATAACAATAAAGTGTGGCACTGCAGCAGGCTGGATTGTACATTGCTTATGTAGAGTGGCAGCGACCTTCAGTCCTCAATCTGGTGTGCAGAAATGTTCAATTAATGTCACAACCCTAGGGCTACAGAGGCCATTCTTGCCCTTATTCCCTCTGATTTCCCCTCCTACTCTCATTTACCCCTAATGGATTGGAGAGGATGGGTAAGGAGGATAGAAATGAGATTTTTTAGCTACATAAACATTTAGGAAAGGAAAAGAGCAGAAAACTGACACGAGAACAAGTTCCTCAAAATGCTTTGGGACACAGAAGGGTAGAAGCAAGCCAAGAGAAAGCTGGATTCTCACCCATAGGAGAAGGGACTGGCGAAGGTGAAGATGGAGGACAGCAGGGGTGAGAGTGAGCATGATTGTTATACGGGGGAGAAGGAAGAACAATGGAGTAACGGTAACTTCCAGTGAACTCAGAAGCAGGAGATGAGACCCCATGGGAAGCAGATCTGGGGGGAAGAAACTAAGGAGAAGGCTGGGCATTTTTCATTTGATAGCAAGATTATGAACACAAATAATCTCAATTTAGAGAAAGAATAGAAGATTTCATAAAAGGCAGCTTGACAAAATATAAGCTTTCCATTGATTTCTGGTTTCCTTACTGTGTTTGCAGAAAATGGAAAGTAGGTTAGATGAGAAAAGCTGAACTTTAAGAATAGTCAGTGTGTGGAGGGACAGAGTCAGAACAGGCAGTGCTAAACAAGACACGGGAGGTGAGAGGAATCCCAGGTTAAGTGAAATCCTACAATGATAGTATGAGAGGCCACGGAAAAACCTTCCACAGATGAGCCCCACAACGCTAAAGAGAAGCTCGCGAAAACGTTGTCTGTGAGGATGTGGTTGATGTAACTCTTATGGCAACAAAGCCCAGACCAAGGAGAAATCAGAGGAGAAGCAATTTAGGACAAACCAGCTGCTCCTAAGAAAATTCATCAAGGGATGAGGAGGAGAGTTAATTTCTGCAGGATGAAAACACGCTGGAGAACTCAAAGGGACCCATACAGCCTGACACCAGTTTTCCTGGATGGGCAAAGCCAGTGTCAGAGCCCCCTAACCTAGCCCTGCATCTGTACTTCCACACTGAGATGGTTCCACTGTCCTGACAACACTGGCCAGTTTTCTGCCAGTTTTTTATTAAAGCCAGAACCTTTTCATTTAACCAGTTTACAAGGGCAAGCTGTATGGTGCAAAGGGCCGGAGAACAACATTCAATGGGGAAAGAGGCAGAAATGTGCAGTTAGTAGAAGAAGTTAGCTGAACCTGGGGTGCCTTTTTAAAAGGTTTTCTTTTTGAAAGAGGAGACAGGGGTTTCAACTTGACCTCAATATCTGGAAAATACTGGATAAATAACCTTAACTGTTTATTGAGCATATGAAAGATAGAAAGAAGATGAGTAGCAGCCAACCTGGAATAGAAAAGCATAAATCATGTCAAATAAATGGAATTTACTCCTAAAGCAGAGAAAAGCCTTTTGAATAGTAGAAAAGCAGATGTCATGGGAGGCAATGTACTTAAGAACAAGAAATATGACATTTTCATAAGTATGCTAGAGAATCTAGTCTAGATAAAACTGCAGTAGGGTGGGCCAGAGGAGGCTGGAAGAATTAATTACGTCAGGTTTCATTAGGAATTGTCCTGTGTCCAGTTCTGCTCAGTACTTCCATTAACTATCTGAACCATGTGTTAGCGGAGGCATTTATTACATTTTCAGAAGGCTAGGAGGAACACTGTGTGTATGATCTTGACAAACAGCATGCTGGGGAATGGTTTCATTAGAATACGAATGTACAGCAACTACTGCTAAGCAAAAGCCAGCACTCATGAAGTGTACAAAACTGTATTTAGGAATACAGATTTGGGATAGGAGGTGGGAGCAGCTGAGTTTACAACAGATATTAGTGTAAAGAAAAGCTCAGGAGGGATGTATGACAATCCTTCAGCCATATGAAAAACTGGTTCAAAGGGGTTCTCCACACTACCAAAGGTTCATTTCAAAATTGAGAGAAATTCAGTGTACCCCAACAGAACTGACCATTTCAGAGGTGAAAGCTGAAAAGACCTTCCAAAAAATCTTAAACAAGAATACAGAAAATGATGAATTCTGCAACGGGAGTACTGCGCATACGCATGGTCCAGTAGCTGTAAGCCTAATGGGGAGAGAGGACTGTTCACACCGAGCATTTCTAGGCAATGGCAACCGTTAAGGCAATTGCGGGGCTTATATCTTAACCAAGCACTATGGCTTAAGTTACAAGGACGCAAGAGTCTTCCTGCACCTCAGGGTAGAGACCCCGATATCAAGAGAAACTGTGTGTCAGAGGAACAGCATCTCTGGGCAGCGACTGATGTAATTTGACTGCTGATTACAGCTACAGAAATGGCAGTTTAGGAAGCAATGTATCAACTTCACTACCATACCCTGCACCGCTTTCCCTGCCTTCTAGCCACCTAATTGTGTATCCTGTAGTTAATGGAGATCAAATTGTTCTGTGTCAAAAGTGCAGTTTCTAACACTTCCTTGCATAAATCACCTTCCTTATTCTACATTCTTTAAGTCTAATTCTTGGTGTATATTGTGGCCTAATCAGATTTTTATAGTCGTCTTGTGGTCTTCCATGAAAAGAATCTCTTCTCCGTGCCCCTGCTACATAGGACAACCTGTAGTGAAACGAAATTGCAGCAAGATTCAGCTTACACGCTAGTGGAATCTTTCTAATGCTATGAGTGGTGGTGCACTGAAATAGATTACTTAATGAATTTTCTCATCATTAAAATGGCAAATTGGTTTTGCCCTTAATGCCTTTCTGCAGAGACTGCTGGTTTCCAGTTCAGTTTAGTGCACGCTGTCAGAAGTTGTAAACGTACGTTGCTCTCTCTACTGGAGACTACTTCTGTTACTTGTTCCCACCTATTTTTGAAAAAGCCATTCAGGCTAAGAGGGTCTATTGTTTGTATAGCGGAGCAATTATGCTAACAATAATGTAGAGTTGTGCTTTATTTTAATACTAATTTTAATTACTTGGATACGACAGCAATTTGAATGTATGAATGACTAAAAAAAGGCAAACTGTTCGTAGAAGTACATAAAGCTAATGTTATTCACTCCATTTTACAAGTAGCTTGAAATGGGTTTTTAATAAGCATTTAAAATGATGTATTCATGTCTGTATAAAATGTCATATCTCATCTTAGGAAAAGTGATTTTAAATAGCTGATGTAGTTAACTATTTATTTATTATTCTTACATTATTTACAATGGTATATTATCGGAAGTATTGAATGCTTTTGTGTCGGAGAGCCTGCGCGCTATTCTTATGGTTGGTTATTCTTTATTGTATGCCGTGGCTGGGCTAAGACAGAATCTATTAGAGAAGAAGGACTGTGCGTGCTCTGTGCTGGCAGTTCATATTTGTCCTTTGCTTCTTGTTAGCATCTGTTGCCTTTGTTTAGGGTGAAATCTATTGATTGTGGTCACAGATCCTTGCCTAGCCACGCTCATCTGTCATGAAACCCTGAGGTGATGAGGTATTCTTATTTTAGTAAGACCTAAAAATGATGACATTTTCCAAACCTTGCATCAAATTCTCTCTCTGGTAGGTCCAAAGCAGGTTTAGACCCATGGGTTAAATTCAGATAGTAAGGTGGTTTTTGCCATTCATTAAAAACTTGAAAGATAGGCCTGGAAGAGGTCTCTAGAGGTCATTTAATCTAATCTGTTTTGCTCTAAATTTGCATTATCTCTGCCAAAAGCATGTCTGTATTGTTAAACTCCAGTGGTAGTGATTCAACAGTCTCCCCAAGCAATAAATGCTGATGCTGTCCTATCCTTGGCATTGGATGGAAAGTTTGATTCCGTGTTGAAGCTAAACCTCCTTATGCCAGACCTTGGTCAGCCTTTGCAGACTCTTGGGAAGGGAGCACCAGAGATGCTGCAAAGCTGTGCTCTTGTTGCTTTGCGATTGAGGAATTCAAGCCGTATTAGCAGCTGGCACAAGTGTAGAGTTCGGTGCTTGCTAGGAGGGTCTGAGCAGCGGTCACCAGAGCCACAACCCTTCAGCGCCTGTTCTCTTGCTCTGAGTTTTTTTTGAGGGGGTGAATAAAGGTGAAAGGTAAGCATGCACATCTCCCGTGAAAAGATTTATACAGCAGTTAAGGATATTAATTGATATTCAGTCATTTAAAGATCTTAAAAATCAAGATTCAATGGTCATCTGCATTATCAGGCAGGTGATGGCATTAGCACCAGTTCCCTGGTGACATGCTGCAAACATATCATCCAGGGAATCCAAACAAGATAACGTAGAGTAAGGGTTTGACTTTCCAGCTCTGTTTCCACTGGGAAAGGGAATGAATTTGTTTTGTTTCCATCTTTTTGTGTTTTGTAGTCACAAAATAAGCACAATAAACATAAGAGATGTCCCAGAGCTAGGGCTTTAGAGACACACCAAGGAGAATGAAAAGCTTCTTGGACAGGTAATTTTGGCTTCTTATAATGCTCGCATTCCTATGTCTCTTTGCTATGCTTAGAGTGTGCATTTACTCTGGTGGGTTTTGTTTATTTAAGAATTTGTACTGGCACAACATAAGCTCCTAATGAACAATATCTTTGGGCACTTGGAGGTCCAATTAATGCTTAAGTTTAGACCTTGGCTAGCATGGGGATTTCCATCCCCTTGCAAATCAGAGGGAA
>NW_009602084.1:64898-69772 GCF_000690535.1 Cariama cristata
GATTGTTCCCTAGCACCGAGGGTCAGCTCCTCAGCTGCTGTACCAACAACAGCAGAGCAGCAACAATTGCTACCAACTCCACAGATGGAGCTGCACTTCCACATCCCAGGCTGACACACTGCAGGCATGGTAAATGTGAGGCAGTCAAGTGATGGAGATACTGGCCCGTCTACTGACTATACCATGCCATGACTTCTTGCACGTGGTGTGGGTTGTCCAATGTGTTCTTGCCATCGCCTCTTCACATGTCCTACCTGGCTTGTGAAGAAACCTTTTTAATTCTGATAATCAGTGTTTCTTCTCTTGAGGCTTTCTAACTAAATTGCACCATCTAGGGTTAGCAAGAGAACTGCAGAACTATATTCCTCTACAATGGATTTTGGAGGAGACAAAAGGAAAGCAGATGCAAGAAACCTGCCTGGAAAAAAAAATGCTGAAAACTGAAGGATTGGAGTTTACGGCAGCCATTTGCATCTGGAGATTCAAGGCTAAATAGCTATGAATGCTGGGGCAAACTGGGAACCAGTGTCAGGTTTATCTGATCACAGGGCTCTGCAGTATCTAAACCAATTAGATATGCATGTGCAGCATTCCCTTTCTTGCCTCTGCAGTTTCTCCTTGCCCTTTAGGCTTTCTAATCCACAGCAGTCCTTTTGAGGCACCCACACTAGCAAAGCTCTCTAGTCTCACGTGCACTGCCAGGCATGTGATGCCAAACTGAGCATCTCCTACGGAGAGGATAGTCAGTTTTGGCCCTCGTCCCTTGTGCTTCCGTTATTCCTCTTTTCCTTAGACACTGCAGCAACAGGCAGGGAATGAATCTGCAGGTGCTTGATGAGAACGCTTGTCCTTCCTGGTGTTTGTGTTTGAATGAGATTTTTTTGTTTCATCAGCAGAATCCTCAGTTGGAGCATCTCCTGTCATGCTGGCAGGCTGCTTTGGTCTGCAGGCAAGGTTGATGGGAACTGATCTAAGCTGAGCTGGCAGACACCACCTCTCACTGAGGAACATCCCATCCTTCCCCACTTTGAACCAGAGGGAAAACGGAGCCAAAGGCACCAAGTGTGCTGAGGTCGCAGGGTTGAACTCTATAGGAGACGATTCAGACACAAAGTGAGACGTATCACTTCAGCCTGCGTGTTTCCTTTTCTTCCTTTTTTTTCCAAGACCTTTGTGTCACACTGTTAGTAGGAACTAAGAAGCTGCACCTCCTAGATCCCTGTTGCTGTCTCAGTCAGGGCTGCACCATGTCCTTCGAGAAGTGGTCCAGGGATTGTCTCCTGCAGCTTTCTGGGCACTGTGCTCTGCTCGGGGATTCATACCTGCTTTCCCACTTGTACATGTAGCCGATTAAATATCTTTTAAAGCAAGGAGTTAAATCTGCATCTCCTTGTAGTGCGTGCACTGACCAGTAATATGTTGGATTTCCAACTGAGGAAACATTTTAGCATCCCCGAAGTCATGGGGAAAGCCCCTCTGTGGGGCTGCTGGCACTGGGGTGAGAGGATGTTCTCCTGTGTTCGCTGTCCTGGCTGAATTCAGCTCTTCGTGCCTCAGTGTTTGAACTACAAAAAAAGAAGTTTCTTCTATGGGAGAGGAAAGGGATTGATGAAACCTTTCAGCCTTTTCATGGGCAGCAGAGAGAAATAGGCACTTTTTGGCAAGATTTGCTTCAAATTTATCTGCCTGTCCCCCTCCGTTGACTCTGAGATTAGACTTTGGCTGATTCTGAATACCTGCAGTGCTTGTATCTCCTCAGATCAAGTCAAGTGAGATAAATCCAGTTCCCTATCTTCTTGTTTTCCTATAGCTTGTAACACACAAATGTAGCAGACTGCTTTATTAAACCCAACAAAATGGAATTGGTAGAAAACCAGTATCATCAAGGAGGGAGCTGCATCAGGTAGAGCCAAATTCCTGCAACATCTGCCATGTGAAATTCCAGGCGAATCTAAGCAGAGGGGCAATGGACCAGAAGGCCAGTAAAATAAACCCAAAACCTGTGAAGCAACTGGGAAAAGAGAATAGAGCCAGCTAAATCGGATATGTTTGTCCTTGGCTCTACTAGGAGGATCACTACTTCGAATCCATGTGATCTTATTTACGCAGTTCCCTGTCAAAGTGCCACTGAAAAGCAAGGCAGTGGCCTGTTTCTTGCAGATCTCACAAAGTCATTTTTAAAGCATCCCCTGGGATGTGCTCAGCTTGGAGATGTCCCCAGCTTAGAGATGTCCCTTCAGCTGCCCCTCCATTACAAGAATAAGGCTGCCAGCTTCCTTGGGAAGACTTATGGATGGATGGAAAAAGGGAGAGGAATGGAAGACGCACTCATGTGTCTTTCTTCTGGTCAGCTGCCGAACACGCAGGAGCAGTAATGAATTAAAGAACTCCGCAGTTAGGTCTTTGAAAAAAAATTATGAGCAATCCAGGTCTTGATTCTTTCTTCCAATTTTGTGTAAATTATTCACTGTATTGGAAAGAAGATCCCCACACCCAAGCTAATCAGCTACGATGCAAGAGTTTAATAAGCTCGTCAGTGTGCACAACTAGCTTTCTCTCTCTCCTGCTGTGCATAACTGCTGACAACGGATTAGCATCTGCCACGGAGGCACTAATCACAAGGGGGCTGCAGGAACTGATCAAACCGGGAGCTGAGCTGTCAGCGCTTTGGAGACCCCAGAGCACGCGTGCCACAACCTCTGGGCTGTTCAGCAGCAGGAAGGGGATGAACTGGCAGGGCAGCATTTTAAGGATATTTGTCTCTTTCTCCACTTTTACTTCTGCTGTCTCCTCTCTGCCACCTTTGTGGAAAATTGGCCGATTCCAGGTGAATATGACTGCAGAGTAGAGGCTTAAAGATGATTATGTTCCTGCAACTGTAGAAATAGGTGTTTCAGCAGGAGAGGGAGACCTTGTACATGGTACAGTTGTGGGAAGAACTGCTTTGTGCTTGTTTCCTGTAAGAGAACAGGGAGTCTAACCCTTATTTGGTACAGTTAACAGGGGAGAGAAAGCATCAATCACAGCTCACTCTTGTTTAATAGCAAAATCAAAGGACCACACAGCAGTGGAAACCAGGCTGCAGTGCATGACATTTCTCCAACAAAATATTTTGCACTGAAAAGCTGAATTTTTCACACAATGAAGAAAAGCCATTCTGCTCATAAACTTGGTGTTTGTGATGAAAAATAGAAAATAGCAGTTCTGTGGGTTTGGAGTTCAGCATCTTCCATAGGAAACATGGAGATGCAAAGGAACCATATCTGACCATGTGTAGCTGTTGCCTGGAGATAGCAGACTCCCTTGATCAAAGACTGCAGTATCTATTGTGTTTTGTGGTGAGAACTGTTCTCAGTTTTGGTAATGAGGAGCCAGGGAAGGCCACAGTCTCTGAGCTCAAGATAAATCCAGAGGCTCCTGAGTCCGAGACTGCTTTTCCCACTGCAGTTGTAGAGCCCAACAATCTGGTGTGCACAAAATGACCTATCAATCCCAACCAGCAGCATTGCCCAGCACCGGCACAGCATGATGCTTTCAAAACAGTGTTTACTCTTCCAGCAGCCCTTGGGGGTCCAGTAAGTTATCTATTTCTGTGCAGCGGGTACATGACCTTTAATACAGAACAGAAGCAAAAAAGAGCTTTGTGGTTCTGCTAATAGAAATCGTCCTGTGTTGCACATTTCTCTTTGTCAAGCTAGCGATGAAGAACATTGTTTCTGGCTGTGCATCCTGTGTGGGGCTAAAATGCTGGCTTTTTGGCCCAGGAAACCCTCATCTCACTTATGCCTGATCAGCCTTCCAGGTTACTGTGTCCACTGTACATGCCCCATAATGGGGGTCACCCCAGGAGACAGCACCCTCAAAGGGGTCCAGGCAAAGACTCTTCCTTTTGGAGAAGCCTTGTGTTGCAGCCACTCCGCTGTTCTGCGATGCGAGGCATGAAACTGAGGTGGCATCTGGAGATGCTCCAGACTGGACAATAAAACTCCCCCATTCATTAGCTAGCAAAATGTGAGCTTGACAACCTTCAATGGGTATGCTGAATCTCTTCCATGAAATTAGTTTAGCTTGCCTCTGTTTCCTGTTTCATGATTTTCTGCGAGCATTGTAAGACTGGTTAAACTTAGGAGAAAGGTGAAGGGACACTTTGGTCAGGGAGACAGCCTAGCTCAGCTCTGGGCAGAGACCTGCTGTCAGAGCAGACAGCGGCATTGCAGGATGCAGGGCTAAGAGCATCTCCCCTTCTGTCCGCTTCTCTGTACATACACCAGATTCCTTTCATCAGCAGAAGGCTTTTACCCATAACCTGTTTCTTCCCTCTTTGTAAAGACAGATTTGAAGGAAGGTTATTTGCAGTAAGGAAAATTACCTTATTACATGATTTGCAATAAAACATCCATCCCGCAAGGTGCTACAAACCTTTAGCTGGGTAGAATTGACCTGGCTAGATATTAGCCAAGCAATGGGACGAGTTTGAAATGATCTTTCTCCTCTCTCCCTTTCCCTTTCCCTTTCCTTTTGGGGTGAAGAATGGTGAACAGAAATTTCTTTGAAGACTGTTTCTAAGCAGTTGCCTTAGCAGAATTTCAAAGATGTTACAGACTTAGAGGCTTCTGTAGCCAGCCTGTGTGGCAGAGCTTTCTCGTCACAGCCTCCCGATTGTGGGACACATAACTAAAGAAGGAATTTGAGGTGCAGGTGAGACTTTGTGTCCTGTAAAGGAGAACAAAATGTGCCAAGTGCACAATTTGCTCTTTTGCAAAGAGATTGGGTGCATGGTGGCTGCCTGACTTTCTACCAGTGAAACAGTTGCTTTATTTCATCATGGATTTAAATGATATAGATAAATTATATAGAAAATTTATAAATACATA
>NW_009602085.1:0-220 GCF_000690535.1 Cariama cristata
AGGCTTTTTCCAAATTCCTTCACCATTTCTTCCCAGAAGATCTCTTCCAGTACTCAGAAGCCATACCTCAGAGTCTGGAGTTTGTGCTCAACACAGAAATGAAAAAATGGTGTGGAGGTGACCAAAACCTTCAGGCTTTCTCCACAGGTTCCAGTCCATGAGGCTGTTGCAGAGGATTTCCCTGCACACCAAATGCAGAGCCTTTTGGTGTGCCGGGGAC
>NW_009602085.1:410-762 GCF_000690535.1 Cariama cristata
CCCCCAGCCAAATCCAGGCCCAGGGACTTGGGACACAGGAGCGGATCCTCAGCAGAAGTACTCTACCTGCTTGTCTGCTCCTGTACTTCCCTCGGCATCCAGGGATGGTCCCTGTTGGAGAGAACAGCTCTTGGCAGGAGACATGATTGCTCCTGTGATTTATTCCCTGGGCAAATTAGCCCAAGGAGGGACAATCCTTTTCTTGCCTTGCACCTAGGAATTGGCAGAACTTTGAGTCTGCATTATCAGACCGTTCAACTACATGGATCTGCTTTTGGTAGCCTGTAGAAAGTGAGGTGGAGAATGAGTCCATTGAGAAAGCGGATGAAGTGATAGATAGAGGGATATGGAG
>NW_009602086.1:0-8111 GCF_000690535.1 Cariama cristata
TGTCTGGACTGAACCTGAAGCATAAACAGTGCGGGCTCAAATGGTGTGGTCTGTTTTAAAACTAAAAGACTGCACACATTTCTCTACCTCCATTCACATAAAAAGAAGTAAAACAAATACATAGAGTACAATGCTTATTCCATGTACAATATAGTACATTATATTGACTATACACACCTAAGACAATTAACAATACTGATGATAATTGCTGAGAATATTTTTAAAAGTTGTTATAATACATTTTTGCTGAACTGTAGCAGAATAAGATCAATCTGAAACATCTATTATCATGCAGTTTACCAAAGTCATAGCAATATTAATGAAAAAGTTTGGCAAAAGCTAATTGTTCTCTATTAAATTTTGCAAAAGGTAGCATATCAGTTATTGAAACAACTACCATGTAAAAACAGAACTATAAGATTATCTCAACTAGACATATTTAGTTAATAATGTTGAAATGGTATGAGGCAAAGTAAGACAAAAAAAAAGTTGACAGAATATTTTCAAGAGAATCAGTTTCTGTTATTACTCAAATACTAAAAATACTGTTAAATAATATACATAGCTGTAAAAATTTCAAATAAGACCTTAAAAATATATGAATTTATTAAATACTGTTTATAAATCCTCGGTGCTGTTTATCAGTGAAATATAAGTCATTTTGCCATGCACCTTCAGCTTTTATTAGACAGCCTAGTAGATAAACTTTCATCCTGTTGCCCTGTCTTAGATAAAACGTTCAGTGACATTTTACAGAATCTTGCTTCAAGAACATGCCATTTTGCAACAAAAATACCTTTGACCAAGACCTCAGTGCCACAGCACTAGTACAAAATTTATTTGTTCTTAAGACTAATTTTAAACCCCGAAAACATATACTTTCTACATTCCCTGATTTCACACATGGAAATTCAAGTATTCCCTGAATTCACCAATGTATGTAAAAAGTATAGTACCAGATCGTGCAGAAATCATGCTTTTCCATGTGGAAAACAGACATTGTATTTGTAATAGGACAAGTCAAAATATTTTTGACAGAACTCTTTATAAATTGGAAGTTCACACTGTCAGAAAAGGCTCTTGCTTTCTAAGGAAAAGATCTCTAAGACATTCATTCAGAGGTGAGGAACAAAAGTGTGTGTCCTTCAGACACCCAAATGTACTTCTAACCCTTTTCTAATTAATAGACCATCTAATTAATGTATTGGCAGACATTAACGTGCAACTTACCAAAGCTGATCAAAATAAAAATGTAGACACAGAACCTCAGCTGCTTTAAAGCTCAGATGACAGCACTGAAGTGATGAAACTGAAGGGTTATGTGATTTTTTTAAAGGCAAGAGTTGATGAGAAAAGAAAGAATTTCAAGAACAGAGGAGAACTAACTGAAGAGAATAGCAAGCAGGTGCTAAATTCTACTCCAATCCTTTTCAGAACTGAATCAATAAACAAGTAAATATACACACGACAAACTTATAGCAGAGGTATTCCTTGCCAGCTAACATTGATTTCCTTTGGCTATTAGAAATAACAGCACCCAGGGTGAGGTAGCTCATGTTGGCAGCACAATATTTATACACCCTAACTCTGAAAAAGTTCTTTGTGTGTGTGCGTGCACATGTATACACACCTGTGTGTTAATTTACAGTGATGGATAGTGTCAGGGAAATGACATTTCACTACTATCACAACTTATTCTATTGCTCCTATGAAAAGCACCGAGAAAAAATGTTATCTTTGGAGAGCTATAGTTAATATGACTAGCAGATTCAGTCAGATATTTTAACAGGTTCATACTCTGCCGGGACAAACACTGAACTTGGAAACATTCAGAAAACTGTCAACATTTCACTTCTTCACTTTCCAGAACAAAGCATTTAAACTTCTTTTTACATTGCTATTTGCTCCTATTGTCTTAAACATAATAAAAGAAGTTGCATTTGAAGCAAAGGAAAACTTCATCTGTAAATTCACTTTGTGGAAGATTGCAAAATTGCATTTTCTTGCAAAATTGCGTTTTCCTACATTGGCTAAATTTCATAATCATTCACAAAATCAGTATATTTCTAGAAGTCAGAGTTCTCCAACTCTGGATATCATCTAAGATCAAACCGCAGCTGCTTTATCAAATGTAATATATAATATCTACCAGGTTTCACCTGGAAGCTGTTGGAGATACTTAGTTTATCTTGTCAACAAGGTGACTGATAAGGGTGTACATTCCACTTCAGTGTGGAAATCATCATCTTCTCACAAGCATTTGCTGTTTGACATGCCTTAGGGGGGTTCATTTAAGCACTTAAGTCCTTAAGTTTTATTACCTTTTTTTTTTTTTTTTTAAAGTAAATAAAAAGAAGCAGGAAACAGAGGTTGTGCAATTAAGTGATACTGTGATTTGTCTCCATGGAAGCTGCTTCTGAAAATAATCAAGCAAACACAAAAAGTCTTCCAATAAAAACCTAATGTTTAGTTTATCTTGCACATAATAAGTTCAAAACAGATGTGCTGAGGAAAGAAATAAGGACTCTTACAGGGCAGTGCAGGGCTGGAGCCCAACCTCAAAGCACTAGTCAAACAGAAGTGCCTGGCAGTACCTGATAGAATTTGTTCCTTAGTGAAAAATGTTGTGAATCATTCTCACAAGATAATGGATATCTCAGAGTAAATACTGCCTTTTCAGTGATTCAGAACCATCCAGCTGGGCACGCTTTTTAGCATATGGAATACTTGTCTTGTTCTGTAATCCTGGTTTACTTGTCCCTCCTTAATATTTGTTGAACACTGCCATTTTCTTTCTTAAACTAGACAGTAAGATCTTCTGAATAAGAGCCATGTACTTTTGTGTTTTGGTTTTGTTATAAATTGCGGTCCAATAATTGAAATGGAACCAGTCCGATTATTTAAATTGATTTATTGAGCAAGCAGCAGTAAGCAAAACAGCGCTGGGCGGCCGGGGAGCTTCTGCTCTTCCAACGGCGCGCACAAAATGGAGAAGGGTTCCCTTATTTATACAGTCTCTAGTTCCTGTGTTGGCTGATATCGTTTGCGTTGTGTGTGTGCTTAGGTGGTCGTAGTCTGCCTCCTGGGGGTCGCTGGGATGAAGGCCGAAGTCCCACTCATGCTCTTGCGAAACCACCTTTCTTTTAGCCGTTACTCAGTTGTTTATTCTATCAGGTATTTGATTGTCCTTACCCCCACATGTCTTTAGATAACTAAAGAATGTCTCAACACTTGCAAGCGATTTCCTGAGCAAAGTTAACCATTCCCAACTTATCTTACACAATGTTTGTGGGTATACGTCAGTGATTTAAAACTTTCCATATGTCCTATACAAGCAAGATTTGATTAACAAACAGACTCAGGGTTTTACTTATCACAGTTTGGTTTTGGTTTTTGTACAGTGCAATGATATCACAATCTTTTCTGAAGCCTTGTTGTGCAATGCAAATAAAAATTAGTGCATGTTGCGTACATAATGAAGTCCTGTAAGTTCAAGAATACAACAGCATGCTGATCCAGCCTTTCATATTAAACTACTGCTTGTAGAGCCCTTCATGGTAGCATTAATCTTGGGTGTTAAACTGTGATGCTACAGAGTTCAGAAGTCATTCACGCTTGCAACAGTAGCTCAGAGAGAAATACAATGCTGACCCAAATTAGGAGCAAATGGTGTTATAGTAAAACTTACTTTATCCTTTAAACATCTCTCTCATAAATTTCCATTTGCAAAGCTACTATTAGAGAGTTAAAACTTTGCTAATAAGAAACATTAGCTACTCACCACCACCAACACCTCTGACAAACAGAGCACCTCTGCACTAGCTTCTCTGCATGTTTTAGCTTATTATTAATTATAACCATTATTGTTAAATTATATAATTCTAAAAATATCAGAATATGCTAAAAGCAATTGCGATTAGTGCTTAAGAGATTTTATCTTCTATTTTTTAAATTAGTCTTTTATAAGTTCTAATTTTTCTCTATTTGGCTTTATTTGATGTTTTCAGAACATTATTTTTACTTTAATAAGAATGTTAATAAGAGATGTTCAGTTGATAGATAGACCTACTTAGATTTTCAAAGGCTTTGAGTGAGGTGTCTCAGTAAGAGCACAGAAGAAAACTATGCAGTCATGAGATAAGAGGGAAAGTCCTTGCATAAAGAACTGCTCAAAAGACAGGACATATAGAGTCTTTTCTGTAAATTGTTTATTCCACAAGGAGAGGAAGTCACAGAGATTTCCAGCTCCATACAGATCTATGCTGGGCCACTTGTTGGTCAGTGTAATGATAAATGTCTTATAAAGAGTATGAATAATCAGCCCACCAAATCTACTCAGAATACTGAGCTGTTCAAGGAAGAAAAGGGGAAAGGCTGACAATAAAGACCTTCCAATACTCAGTAGCCAGGCAATACAAAGACAGGTGAAATTCATCATACATAACTTCACATACATGATGATCTCTGAGCTGACCATTACTTCTAATGATATTGGTGTTATGGCAGGCAGATTTTTGCATTCAGTGCTTACGAGTGGCTAAAAAAGCAAAGCCATTGTTAGTAATTGCTAGGAAAGGAATAGAAAGCAAAGCAGAAATCATTGTATACTATGAAGCATAAACTATGATAATAATTATAAACCACTGCATACCTGCATCTTGAACCTTGATTCCCCATGTCAAGGTGAATAGAGAGGAACTGGAGAAAGTTTAGAGGAGGACAAGATGAACGATCAAAAGTCTAGAAGGGCTTTATCACAGCTTCTCCAAGTTAAGTAGGACTTTTCAGTCTGGACAAGAGATGGCTCAGGCACAATGTGCTAGAGATTTGTGAATCGCACAGGGATAATAAATAGGGATCAACTTCTCTCTCTTTCTCTCTCTCTCCCCCCACAAGAACTGGTAAATATAGACTGAAGACAGCATGGGAAGATTAAAAAAAAAAAAAGAAAAAAAAAAAAGAAAGTGGTAGGTCTTCCTGAAACATGCAATGAAACTGTAAAATTCCTTGCTGCATGAGGTAGCAGACATCAAAAGTTTATGTTTGTTGTAAGAAAAGCTAGACAGATTCATATGAGATGGTTATTAAAGGATTAATAAAAACACAGAAACTACATTTGGATCAGGAAATGATCTGCAAATGATCTGAGTCCAGGGAAGTTCTTGCGCTAAGTATCATACACGCTTGCCATGTTCTTATACTGCTCTTTATGTGTCAGATTTGGCGACTGTTAGAGTCAGGATAACTTTGGTCAGCCTATAGTCTGACGAAGTACAGCATTTTTATAGTCTCAGTGTTAAAAATAGAAATACACCACTATGCATTTATGTACACTGCTTTTAAAGATTTTATGAGAAAACTTATTACAGTAATATATTCCTCAGGAAAGATATGTGCTCACAATTGCAACTTACAACCTGTGTAATAACACAAAACCAGCATAGAGTGCTGGGTAAAAGCTCAATCTATGCAAAAAAGCAAAGGCACTTGGTAAAATTGTCAAACCATGACTGCAATGAAGTGCATCAATCACAGGAGCAGTGGCTGGAATGTGATTCAGCTACTCAGTCTCAGTTCTGACTCTCCTCATGCTCATAGTTGTGAAAAACCCATTCAACATCTTTTCCATAATGACCTTGCACAGACAAGGGTAATCAACATGCAAAAAGTGAGGATGTCAGCCATGTTAACCAGCCATTTCACTGAGCTATATTTGAAACCTTGCTGCCATGTGGCACTTAGATGAGAGATGTTAAATCTGCACTATCCATTTTGTTCAAGATAGTGGCTTGTCAAATTCCATCACTTATCTGACAAGACTAAAGTTTTGCCTCTCTTTACTGAAGATAGTTTGGGTATTTTTTTGCAGCAACAAGAAGGATATGTTGAACAAATTCCCAAATCTTCTCCCTTCAGCCTAATACAGTTAAAAATTTGAATCAAATATGAAACATGAAAATGAAATCAGAAAGAATTATCACGTGTTCCCTGAATCAAACTTCTTATGTATGTGGTATTAACAAATAAAGTAATTCTTCATTCTCACTGGCAGAAAGATAACTGTTAGAGTTACCTGACCAGGCTTTGCATTCTCACAGACAACTACATCATACTCTCTGGCGAGCTCTGGAGGGTTGTCATTGACGTCCAGGATTCTAACACCAACTGGAACGTGGCTCACTAGCCCAGGATTGTCTGCAAAATACACAAGAGGATATTAAGCCTTTTGAAATACTCAATATTCTGTGACATCCTCGATTTAAATATGGTTTCTTCACACAATAACTGGATGAGAACTAGACACAGCTGCAGAAATTTAGGTAGCAAGATACTAAAAGATGTTGTTTGCTGTGTTTCATTAATTGTTTTGAAAAACAGTTTTAAAAAGAGTGGAAACTATAGTATAAATCTTAAGTCACTGTTACATCAATAAAAATGCAAGTTACTCTGGAACTAAAGTGGGAGAAAGCTGTCAAAGTTATCGCATACTGTCACACTGTATGCTAAGAAATTATCAATTGCATTGTAATGAATGTGAAAGTGTCATCACAGTATTGAATATAATTTAATACAAAAAATATTAAAACCTTTTTCTTTTTCTCAGTCCCTTAAAGAGTTTAGAAAATAAAATACCAAAATAATAAGACAATATGAATGCATGGGCACATATAAACCTTTCCCAAGCTTCAGTTCAGCTTCCTCACACGTTATTATGCTATTACACAAAGTAGTTAATGAATCTTGCTTTAGCAGTGACATACCAGTAAGAAAACAACGTTTAAGTAACACTGTCTTAGGCTATGATCTGTACTTTAGTGACAGCTCACCCTTAAAAAGAGTTAACCCTCAAAAAGCACAATAAAGAGAATCCTTTCAATGAGAATACACTTTCCACGATAAAATGGGGAAAAACCCAATTTTTTTTAATCTATAATTCCCTAGTTCTCACTACTAAGTACTAAGAAAATTTTATTTTGTTGAAAGAATTATATATTAAAAATTTTTAGAATTAACGAAAATACATCTTCTGAAGTCTGTATAAGTATCAATCAGTTAGATGACAAACTTCATTTTACTTTCACCAATTAAAGTATCAGTAGAAGACAGCAAAGTCAATCTTTCAAATACAACAAGATGGAAGAATGGGGTCTTACAGACTGACATTTTAAAAGTTCAGGTCCCTGTGTGTGATCATAAGGAAAAAAAAAAAGTGAAATATTAGTAGTCTAAATCTTATTCGTCTTGGTTATTTTGATCTTAATTAATCCACATCGTGTTTCTGTCAAAAAAGGTCATTTGTAAAATGCCTTAGATTTGTCACACCTTTAACGGCCTCTGCTCAGAATTCTGAAAAACATTGATTAGACACTTATATGGCTTCAAAGCCACCAGTAATGTAGCCTCCTAATGAAAGAATATTTGAGAATACTGAAGTTTCTTTTAACAAAGTGAGAGATTTATCCTTCTCTGTTTTTACCTGGGATACTAGTCAAAGGGCCTGGGGTTTAGAAGTTCTCTTCAGATTTTTCACATTCTCTTTTTAACTGATATGTCTATGTTCACCTGATGATTTTAATTCATTTTTGGAACTTGCTGAGTGTGCACTCAATCCCACTGTCCATGTCTCCAACAAAGATGTTAAACAGTGCCGGTCCCAATACGGGCCCCTGAGGAATCTTAGGAATTCTTAGCAAGTCCCATGGACTTGTACACCTTCAGGTTCCTTAGGTGGTCTCGAACCTGATCTTCTCCTACAGTGGGCAATTCTTCATATTTCTTCATCTACCTTTACTCTTACTGCTAAAGGAAGCAATCTTCTCTCCAGGACACCCTTTGCAGTATGAGCATTAACTCAAAAAGGTGTTTGGTCCTTCCCTGGAAGTAGGTCATGAGATTGTCAAGAACAGCACAAGCAGTACAGATTGCATATTTCTTATTGCTCACTGAAATATAGCTTACAAACTCACTTAGGTAACTTCTGTCAACGTCATCAGACAATCCAATTACAAAAATCCTGTAATTACAATCACAGAACTTGTTATCTAGCAACTGATGATCTAGATATGATCTATGACTCAAAGAAGCTTTGTTCTTGAGGCTTTGTTCAGCAG
>NW_009602086.1:8142-43502 GCF_000690535.1 Cariama cristata
TTTGCGAGGTATGTGAACTAGAAAGTGGTATAAGTTAAAGGAAGGACATAAAGCAGATAAAGAGCACACGAAAGCATAGAAAGACGTAAGACAGAGATCACAGTAAAGAGTTAAGGATGAATAAATCCATTTGGGAGTAGATTCATAAACTATAGTGAAGGAACTGAAGATTTTAATACCAGAGAAATCCTGAAGTTTTTGCCAGAAGGCAAAAAGAGTTGTGATTATCAGATAATCACAAGATCACTGAAAAATCTTAGTTGAAAGAGACTTTGGGAGGTCACTGGTCCAGTCTCCAGTTCAAAGCAGGGCCATCTTCAAAGCTAAAGGGGCCATAATACATCTAAGAGGAAGGGAGCAAAAAAGCAGGAAGAGCATAGGGCAGAGGGTGGCAGAGAGACAGAACTGTTCTGTACATCTGGTATGTTTGGAATGGTTATTGGGGAAGGAAAATAAAATTTTTTAGCCCAATGTGTGGCAAAAAAGGGGTAAACATTTTTGTCTCAGTACAGTGTATCAGATCTCTTGGCTCAATCTTGAATATGTCCTCTTCTATGCCTGTCACTACTACCCAGTGTGATCTTACTCTAGTCTTAAATTTGCATTATTTTCACAGAGATTTCATGGAGATTCAGAGAGTTTACCTTTATTTGTTCTGCAGCTGCTTTGCAGTACAAAGAATTCATAAATATCTTACCAGTTCAAAAGAGTTCTTAATGTACAAGGTATTATTAGTATCTTTCTGGAAGCAGTTACCTCATGGGATTGTTGGCATTTGCAGGCAAATTTCCATATTGACAGCCTACTCACTACAAAATGCTGATAGTGAAACTATTAACACCACTCACAAAAACAGCCTTGAAGTTTGTCAGATTGTGTATACTACTCAGATGTGCATGTAAGACAATAGCACAGTTTATAATGGGGGAAAAGAATGAGAATGAGAATGAATTAAGAGGGACCTTACAAATTTATTTTTTTTTTAGGTTTGGTTTTGTTGTTTTATTATAAAATAAACATAAACTCCAATCTTTTTTATGTGTAAAACACATGCAATCTCCAAACCACTCTGATAACTCGTCCTTTTAGTAGTACATTTTTGTTAATTAGACAAATTTCTTGCAGCAGTTTGGCAGATTTTAAGTTTTAGGATAATCAGTTCTGACGTATATTTCAGGCCTGTGCATTATAAAACAGTCAGATCCATTCTGTTTCCCATTAGCATTATGCCTCAAGAGTAGATTTTTCAAAGTGAATGCTCACTGCTTTAAGGGGTAACTGAAGCAGAAACGTTGCTCTGATTCACCTATGCTAGGGACTTGCTTTCTTATGCTAGAGACTTTTCCCAGAATAAATAGTTCTTTTGCCAGAATACTAAATATCTGTAAAGCAAGTCAATTTCATTGAGTATCAGCCCCTCTACCAGGCAAGTCCTCTGCGAACTTGCAGAAGTCCCTATCAACAACCAGTCTGAAGTCTTGAATCTTCTCTTCCATTAAGTTCTGTGGGCAAACTTTAAAACGCCTATTTAAGAAGAAAGCTTTTTAATACAGCTGCTGCTGTCTGAGACTTCCTTTTGATATTAACAAAATTCCCATTGGTTTTATGAAAATAAATTCTACCTGAATGACATTCAGAATAACAGTCCTGACATCAACAGTCTTTTGTGGTTTTGTTTTTTTGCTTTTTGCTTGTTTTCTGTTTGTGGGGGGGGTTTATTTTTTTTAAGTTAGACTTGTATAGTTAAACAGTCATTATTATGAAAGCTGAGGGAATAATTTAATCCAGAGACAGCCTGAATTATTTTAAGAGTGTGAAGGACTTTACAAACAAATGGAATAATATGACATGTTTTCATGATCTAGAACAAGAATCTTCACCTAGCATAGGATTAGAATGAATGCCTATGCTTTTGCATCATCAATATTAAATATTGATCTTAATCAGTACAGTAACAACTTTTTTTTCTCATTCTGACATCTTTTCAAGACCTTATGAGGCAAGTCAATACTTAGGAAGTTTAACTAACTATCTATTCTGGTACTTTTTAAAAGAGAAGTAGAAAGCACTCAACACACTTCTTTAATAATTGTTAGTTTTGATGCATTAGAAGACTAAACATAGATCTAGGAACTATAAAATATACTACAGAAACAGAATTAAAATGACAAAAGAATGTCTAGTAAGTGAGAGTGATAATATTGAGAAAATACTGGGTTTAATTCAAGATGGTGTGTATGTGATAAACTAAATTTTCAAGCAAGGAGAAAATGATGCAAAATCTAGTAATAAGTGTAATGTTCTATTCTGCTTTTTTAAGATAGTGGGTACCTTTAAATATTGTTACCTGAAGTTGGCTAGAAAATGTTTTGGGTTTTGTTACAGCAAATTTTGACTTTTCACTGACAAACACAAACCTGAAGGCACTGATCATTTCTCTTGGATCATGCTAGTAGTGGTAGCAGTAGTAGCAACAGGAGTAATAGTAGGAATAATAGCACTGCAGCAGACTTAAAACATTTAGTGCTCTCAAGCTGGCAACTCCCTCTGCCTTAATGCAAGCAAAATTCCGCAGCTCAGACGACGCTGGTGCTCACCTCCTGAGTAGATCAGAGCACCATAAAATATACTGGTTCTGTTGCCAGAAATGTCCATTTTGAGATTCTGGTACTGATTCACAAAGCCCTGAACAGGGAAATGTCACATGATCCCAAAGACTGTCTCTTCTTTGGGGACCCACCTTGGTAGCCAGGAAGAGTCATACCCTATACCATCTTCAGATGACAACGTAGGAATATCTTCATCATACCTTTCCCCAAAGAAAGAGAGGAGAAGAAAATCCATCATGCCTAAAAGCCAATGACTAAACCAAGATATACAGGGAAATAAGCATTGAACTTGGAATTAGAAGCATCACTTTTGAGCAGGGTGGAGAACTAGGTGCCTTTCAACAACTGGTTGTTTTTAGTAGTTTAGTGTAGGTTTTCCTTATTACATTGATAAGCACATTTAAAAGAATGGTAGATTCTGCTACAAATCATATTATTGTGATTTTATGGTCCATTAGTAGGCAATTTGCCAAGGCTGAAAATAAACTCTGTATCATTCGAAAGTTTGGACAGGGTACCGGTATTGTGCCTAGTGCTCACCACTAAAAAGATATCAGATGTACAGTTTGTCACTACTCCATGAGTAAAGTAGTCTTAAAACTCAGACCTTGTAGTTTTTAAAATCTACTTTAATCTGGTCCACATTTAGGGAAATATTTTTGTGGCAGATTCTGTTTCTTGGAAAAATAAAGTAATTGTTATCAATACCAAAACTCTTTCTGAAACTGAGCTAGCAGGCAGAATGCAAGTGAGGTCAAAGATGAAGAATTAATGTGACTTTTTTCTTGGTGGGGACAGGGTTTAAGATAATATTTTTATGTCTAGTTCTGTAATGTATCTACAGAGATAATCATAAATGTAGCAAAACAATACATGACAAAATTTCCCTGTACTGATGTTAAAAAACTGAGTGAATACCATTATTTAAATGTACTCTGTATTGTTAAAAAAAAAATCAGTTTTGAAGAAAAAATTATAGACCGAAAATCACTATGAAGAAATTTTATATTAAGTGTAAGAAAAAATTCACTTCAAGGAAAAACTAAGACACAAAGCTAGCAACAAAGTCACTGGTATTAAGCAATCGTCCTGCTGTCCAACAGATACAAAGGGTTAGGAGATTATAACACTGTAACAGCACTTTGTTCTGATTTAAAGGCCTTCTTTTAGATCTTGAAAAGTGTTCCTTTTTCTAAAAATTAATTATTTGGCACAAGGTATTAAAGTTATTCTTGATTATGGGAAAAAGTTTAAAATGAGAAAAAAAAATGGCATCAATTTTTGTTCTTTTCTAATTTTTTCAATGCTGTATGCCAGGAAGGTATTACTCCATATACTTATTTCCTTCAGGCAATGCATTCGTTGTTTTCATATGTTTCAAAATAAATAGAAATGATTTGTGTATTTTTGTCTTTTGATTTTACTTTTCATAAAATAAATCAGCATGCCTCTTAATAGGATTAAGAGGTTTATTCTGTTTACAGTACATCTGCACTCTATCTTCAGTTCTCATTCTCAATATGAGTCTCATGTAATGCTATCAGAAGTAATATATATTTTAATCTCCTACCAAAATCTTAGGAATTACTTTTCTGCTGCAATGCCACCATAAAACATGAAAAGTAACTGGAAAATTCTTCTCAGAATTTGCTGTTCACTGATGGCAATATGAGGTGGTGATATCCTTGTGCACCTAAAGAAAAGATATAACTGCACCTCACTATAATGATATATTTCATCTGTTTATTTAATATAATTATAGAGCTTCCAATATTTATTCAAAATCTCAAGGGATTTTATATGTCACTGCTGCAAATTATTATTTCTTTCTGTGCGTCTTATGTTCTTCTGAATTGCATAACTATACCTTTCTGTTATTGTTTCTGTTTCTACGGAAACTTATTGATGAAAAGGAACATGCACTTTAGTGTTTTTACACTAATTCTTGCAAGCTAACTGTTCCAAACTTATTCTTGTGAGCTGTCCTACCTTTTCACACATTTTAATTCTGAACAGAGTTTATTGGCCCTTTATTAAAATATCTCTGAAAGTTATTTCTTTGTGTAGTTTGTGTAATGACAGTATTTTCTTGGGATCCTTTCAGTACTACATCACAGGGTATTGCACATTTTGTCAATGAGGTATATGCATGGAGAAGCAAATACAGAAGACATATAAACAAATATCTTTGGGTTTTTTTTCCCATATCTGATTGTGTCTGATAGCCTTGGAGATTTTTGTGTTGTCTGTAAAATCAATTGCATAATGATGTCTCTTAAGTATTTTGATTTCTAATACACTGGTATCAAAGCTCTCTATGTGCAGTATCCTTTCATGTGGTCTTTTTTTACTCTCTCTTGTTAGCATTTCTTTAAGTCTGGGGGATCTGACAGAACCTGGGAGGAACCCTATTATTTCAATTCTCCTGTTCTCCAGCTTTACAGATTAGGAACTCTTTATGGACCCTTCGAAGATAAGTTTGTGCATTCATTGTATTCAAGTTGGTCTTTTAGGAAAATAGTGGGAAATGATCTGCTTTTCCATTCTCAGCCATTGCAGAGCATTTTGGAGACACTCAGGAATACTGCAACTTCATCCCAAAAAGACTGATGATCTAGCAAACCCAGAAATCTATTTTACACACTAGTATACTTACCAGCTGCATAAGACAAATACGTGAAAAATTCCCAATAGAAAGTATGTTCTAAATCTCTGAAATACAAACTTTTGGATCTGCCCTGAAATATAAGCACTTATCTTGCTTTCAGAAAATCATGTTTCTTATTACAATCACAGATATTCTTATTATCCATCTAAATGTCCGGTGCTTTATGAATCCCAGTAATCTCTTGATGTTAACAGCATGTGAAAGCCATATCTAGAAGCTGGTTTGCTCCGTGTCTATCAAGCAGATATTGAATAAAGTCAGTTCAGCTGTTAGAATTAATATCTAAAAGGAATTTCCTGACAGAGTCTTCCTTGCTATATTTCTAAGTAGAAATTTCTAGTGAAAGCTATAATTCTCACTTTGATTTTCAGATCAAGACATTCTCTGATTCCTTCAATCTTTAGTGTTTATTCTCCCTGCAGCTTTTATTCCTTATTAAGCACAAAGACTTCAAGGACACTATTATTTGTCCTATTTGTAGCACTGCTTTGAAAACTTTGAAGAACATGTTTATTTTTCTAATTGAAATTGGCTTTGGAACTGGCAGAAGTCCATCCATTTATATTTTACTGCCACCTTTCTCTTGCAGGGGCTGCGATTTGGGGTTTTGCTGTTACTGTTGCTTTTGGTTTTGTTGTCAGCCCTATTATGTGCTAGAGAGAAACCTTAATTGAATCACCCACAATTATTTTTACAACTATCTGTTTTCTTTGAGAATACATTACTATTTGTGAGAAATAGTTGTCCTTTTTCTTCCCCACATTCAACACACAGTTCCCAATATCACAAAATCACAGAACGGTTGAGGTTGGAAGGCACCTCCATAAATCAGCAAGTCCAACGCCTCTGCTCAAAGCTGGGTCAACCAGTGTACATCACTCTGGGCCATATGCAATTGGGTTTTGAATATCTCCAAGAACAGAGATTCCACAATCTCTCCAAGTCACTTGTCCCAATTTTTGACCAATGTCACAGTAAAAACATTTTTCTTCTCATGTTTAAATGGCATTTTCTGTATTTCAATGTGTGCACATTGCCTCCTGTCGTTTCACTGGATACTACTCAGATGAGTCTTTCCTCATCTTTGCTCATCTTTACTCATCATCTTTACTCCCCCTGTCAGGTATTTAAACACACTGAGAAGCTCCTTCTGAGCCTTCTCATCTCCAGGCTGAACAGTCCCAGTTCTTTCAGCCTCTCCTCGTATGACAGATACTCCAGTTCTTAATGATTTCATATCTCTTCATTGGACTTAGTCCAGCATGTCCATGTCTGTCTTGTACAGGGGAGCCCAGATCTGGACCCAGCATTTCATGTGTGGCCTTACCAGTGCCGTACAGAGCGGAAAAATCACCTCAACCTGCTGGCAACACTCTTCCTCACGCAGTGCAGGATGCAGTTGGCCTACTTTGCCACAAAGGCACATGCGGGCTCATGTTCAGCTTGCATCCGCCAGGACCTCCACGTCCTTTTTTGAAAAGCTGCTCTCCAGCCACTTGGCCTTGCTTGTGTACTGGTGCAAGGGATTATTCCTCTCCAGGTACTGGACTTTGCATTTCCTACTATTGAACTTCACAAGGTTCTGCTCACCCATTTCTCCAACCTGTTGAGATCCCTCTGGACGGTATTCTGATCTTCTGGTGTATCAGCCATTACTCCAGTTTTGTGTCATTTGCAAACTGGCTGAGAATGCACTCTGTTCCTTCAAACAGGTCATTAATGAAGAGATTAAATAGTATTGTACCCAGTATCAGCCCCTAGAAGTACTCCACCAGTGACCGGCCTCCTGCTGCACTTTGGGCTGCTGATCACAGCCCTTTGAGCCTGCCATTTCAGACAATTTTCAATCCACTTCATCATTTATTTATCTAGCCCACACTTCCATATGTCTTGTTCTTACATGAGTTTCTCTCAATCTACCTTAATTCTTAGCAGCTAGGGAGGTTATTTAGGAATCTGAATCACTTCCTATCATTGTGTGCCATCATTACAAAGAATTCTAATTGACAGATCCTACACCAGTCCTTAAAATAGACCAGTCTTATCTCTTCAGTCCCAAAGGAACAACCATCCACTATGATTGTGTTTCTTTCCTCTAAATCAGTCTTTCATCTGTTATAAAACTTCGTGCACTTGCTCTCTATTCTCCTATTTCCATTACTCTTGTAAAAGACTTGGTCAAAAGCCTTTAATAGAGCCAAGCAAATTCTATCTCCTTCCTCTTTCAAATACTCTTTTATAAACTTTTTCAAAGAATTCTAACAAGCTAATAAAATGTGAATTCTATGTGAAACCATAGTTTAAAATCCTATTACCATCAATTTGTAGTCCTTCCTCCTGCCCCAAACATAGTCTGTAGATCCTTTAATATAAAATACAGTATTATTTTATCATCTTTCTTATTCTAATACCACAAGGAATTTTCAGGAAGTACTAGTACTGAAACAATCAAAGCAACAGATTCAGTGCTGTGGCCTGGACACCAAAATCCTACTTTTCCTCACTGTATGCTGCTGTTAAAGAAAAGTGCATGTTAAAGAAAAACAGGATTGCCCCATCTGTTCTCATGGCAATGAACTCTGCCATGCTTTAGGAAGTATCTGCATAAACAGAAAAAAATACTAACCATTATATCAACATTACTCCCACAGAGGAAAGCGGTAGAACTCCCACTAATTTCAGAGAGGACATTTGATCAATGCAGAGTGTATATCACATACTGAGACTAAAAGTGAAAGCAAATGTCTTATGAAAGGTTCAGAAACAATAAGGTTGAAGCATGAGGATATAATACATTTGAGGGTAGAAATATGATGTTGATTCTAAATTTCTTTTGCATAAAATAAGCACAGCTACAAATAGCTGTCCAAAGGATCATCAGTATAAACAGAATTCTGTCAGTAAAGTGTAGCGTAAGGCCCAGAGAGGAAAACACTTCAAGAAACGAACTGTAACTATAACATTATTTCAGCAGAGCAGTTCTTATTGTTGAAGCAGTACAAACTTCCTGAGCCTTGCAAATTCTGCTATGTTACTGGCTAAGCAAATGGTGTCAGAAGCTACAAATGCCTTCTACCATGTCAGATGAACTTGAAGACTGCCACTCTCACAGCTAAATAACATTTGGGTCATAGCCTTCCACCTATTTTTCAGCTTTAGTCTTAGTTCTGCAATTCCTTGTGCATGGACTTGAAAGTGAATACCATAAAAGGCTGTAGATATGGGATAGATAGCACTTAACATAAGAGTTTTGGCCTTGGTGCTCTACAGGCAACATATGCTGCTTTTTCCGTTGTAGATCTAACTACTGATTTCACAATGGATTTGAAAGAATACAGCTGTGTTGCAATTTTCAAATTACTGTAGGTAAGAAAATGGCCAAAGAAGTAGACACAAGGAAAGGCTGACTGTTATTTAGGCTGCTCATCAGTCTGCCTGCTATCCATCTCTTCTTCACTGCTGTCTCTTTGTTTTTTCATAACTGAATTGTTTTTCAAACTGACATTATAGATTTAATTATCTTTCCAATCTGAACTTTAACAGTAAGAAAGACAATGCAAGGGAGAAAAAAGAAAAAGACTTCTGTTTTCCTGTAATAAGTTGCACCTGGAATGGAGAATTCTAATCAGGCTGGCTTAAAAAAATGGCATTTCATCCTCATTATTCATTCTATTCTCTTTTACTTATAAACATAATCCTTCTCAGTTCTCCGTATTATTCTCTCAGCATGGTACGTGTACCACCACTCATTTGACTGTGTGAAATAAATAGTGTGCAGAAAGCTACATTTAATTTTAATGTTATTAAAATTTATTTCTGCAAAATAATTAAATTTAGATGGATTCCCAAAAGACTAGTGACTACTCCTTTTTTTCGGTATGTCCCAATGTGGCTTTTGAATCTTAATTCAAAATAACATTTAGTATGAACCTGCTTATGAGTAGGCTTACATTATATTTTATTTCATACTGTACTAAAATAACACATTACATACAAAGACAGTATCAAGCATACTGAAGTGTCAGTGGTTACCTTTTTGAAAGGGCTAACCATAAAACTCTAGATTTTACTAGTTATAATAGAAATTTACTTAGTTCAAAATGTCAATTTAGTTGCAAAAGCAGGTACAACAACAAGAAACAATTTGTTGTCCTTATAAAATATGTACATGCTGTTAATTCAGTAGCAAGTGCTAGTGAAGTAGCAGCAGAACAGTTTCCATTTTAACTCAGAGATGAAACAGATGAAAGCAGAGGGAGCTCAATAATGTCAGAGTCACCTGTTACAGGTAAAATCTGTATTGTGTCATCTGGCAATGACAGAAAACACACACACACACAAAAAAAAAAAAGAAAAAAAGAAAAAAGAAGGGAATATACATAAAAGTAGTTCACTTCATTGATGAAAATCACTGCCACTGAAAGATGGTATCACGAAGAGTACTTAGCAGGACTGGATCTATTGATCCAGGTTGGGATTTTTTCTTCATTTGCTTTGTTGAGTTTTTTGACTTGAAAACTTTGACTGTGCCAAAATAAAGACCCTGTAATAAAAAGGTTAACTGAAATGTTCCTTAAACTGTTCTTGTCTCATGTAAAAATATTTATCTGGGACTACTCAGTCAGATATTTCTTTACTGTTGCAGGGCTTATCTGAGGCAATGGGAATTCATCAGACTTTGAGGCCTTTCAAATGCACAGGCAAGTATTTATTGTATCTTTACTTGGCAATTTGCCTATTAAAAGGCCAGAAGTATACCTGATAATCAGCAGCTAGTAGGCACCTGTCAGATATAAATTAATATTGGCATATTTAACATGCAATTCACTAAAATAGGTTAATAGGAGATACAAGAAGGAAGGATAAATTTCTCAGACATTACTGCATAGTGTTATCTTCTAAGATATACGAAATATGAAACACAAATGGGACAAGCTGTTAACTTTAAGACACTGAAAGCTTGGATCTGTTCCTGGGTAAACTGGTGGCCTTCTGTCACGTACAGAAAAACATTGTAAATTTACATAGGTGGAATCACATAGGCACGTGGGGCTTTGTTTATTTGTTCTGTGGAATTAGGGAATTTACACACACAGAGAAAACTCTCCTTATCCAAATCAGCTAAAAACCCAATGGTGTTAAAAAGAACATAACATCTCAAGATAGTGTTCCTTAAAATCTGAAAATTATTATTTTCCTTTCTAATTTTTTTTTCTAATACTATGTGCCAAATATATTATTTACCTATCTCAGAAGCAGCCACTGTGATGTTGTACCATGGTGTCTCCTCTCTGTCAAAGATCTTGGCAGTCTTAATGGTCCCAGTACTAGCATCAATGGTGAAATACCTTTCTTCTTCTGTATTATGATCAATGAAATATCTATGAAGAAATAAAACAATAAATATATACTCACTGTAGTATGTATAATCCAAATTAACAGAAAGCTACATTAGAATATTACTTTCAGGATTTTAAAAGCATAGAAATTTTTAAAAACATCCTATGAAAAATTCTATATTATGGAGACACCCAAAGTAACAACACATTTCATTTCTTTCCTAATGTTACATTTCTTTTGATACATAACAAGGTTTTCACTGTGAGTCACAAAGATACAAACTGCTAACAGGTAGTATTTTACACAGCAGTATACAATCCTGTCAAAGGTAAGATACACATATATTTTGACTAAAAAAATCATAAAATTGAAAAGCAGAAAATAAAACAGAAAGATATTATTCTTCTGCTTATTTTCTTGTCACTGCAAACCAGTGTGCTCAGTCCTAGTAGCTGTTTTGAAGCATATATCTCTGACATGAAGTTGATGACATGATGACATAAGCCATTTTGAACATGATCATTACAGAGACTAGTAGCAGAAACAGCTGATTCCCAGAGTTGCAATTGACACTAGCCTAAAAGCAGAACTAAGCAGCCCTGCTTCACTCCCTTGACTTCTGGGCAGTTTGCCTAGCAAAGAAAGTAAAACCATTGAAGTGGGTAATGGAAGCAGAGAGAGGGAACACAAAAGAAGAGATTGACAAGACATTTTTTCTCAAAGCTGGAATAATTTACAACAGCTTTTAACAAATGAAGCAATTACAGACCCCTATCAAGCCTTCTTCACTAACTTAAGACTTGATGACAAAAATAAGGAAAAAAATTCTAAGTCTTCTATATACCATAGATGTTTTTCCTGATAATTTGTCAGCCCTGCTTTCATTCTGTGAAGTTTTTAATATATGGAAGCTATATGTAGGTCAAAATGATTTATTTGTCCCATCCAATTGCTCTTATTTCCACATCACCAAAAGTGTACTTGCCAGCAAATAGAGTGGTGCACAGAAAAGCTTCCAAGCTCAAAAAAATTAAAAATAATTTCAGTTTTATTTCTCTCACAATGTACTTATTTGTAGAAAGAAAAAACAAACAAGCAAACAAACATTTAATTGAATGATATATTAAAGTAAGATATGACGTGAAAAAGCAAAAGAAAAGCACTAGAGGAGGAGGCAGCAATTGGAGTGAGTCACCTCAACTGGTCACAGGATAGGACATTCAATGGAAAAGCCAGTTACAACTTGATGACTTAGGTTAGATCTTCCTTTTTGGAGAGAACCTGAACCCACCTCTCCCACCTGCAGGCTGTATTTTACATCTGCCTTACAATATGCTATTTTGCCTTGCGTCACTCAAGATTTTCTTTTCATGCTTCCAGTATTTTCAGCAATTAAAGAACTGTAGGTCAGGCACTGGAAATTAAAGCCAAAATTAGGCTAGAAAATCTTTCCCTCTTGCTTGCTCTCCATCTTTTCTGTTGACATCGTGAACAGTGAAATAGCTCCCATATGACTGTGGGAGCCACAAGAGAGACAGCAGACATCAGTTCCCACACATTCAATGTTTCTCTGGAATAAGGATTTAACCCATTGTCTCCCATCTGAGGTACAGTCAGAACCTATGTGCAGTTCATTAACTACTAACACCTGAGAATACCTCATTCTAAAATACACTGGAAGTACTCAATAAAGACACTTCGAATATGCAGGATGGCAGCTGAAGATGCTTCAAACAAGTAACAGACTCAAACTGTCTCCATACTGAAAGTGCAAGACCTTGATTATGTAGGGGATGGGGCAACCATTTTTAAGAATTTAAGTCACAAAATATTTTTTCAGAGGACATAATTTAATCAGTGTGTCCCAAAGTGGATGAAAAAAAAAATCAAAACAAGTGATGTTGCCAGAAAAAGAACAAAAAACCCCACTGAATTTCTAAGTGCTGAATCACAGTGGGCATTGCAGACACACTTCTGAAAGCTAGTATGCTTTTCAGTGCTCGTTAAAATCAGTAGATGAATTAAAAGCAAACTCTTGACCAACATTCATCAGTCAGTGATCATGACATGCTGAATGTTACAGCTATCCAAGAAAAATTATGTTGTTTTTGAGGAATGTTGAAATCCTCTGAGGACCCATTACAAAACAAACAAACAAACAAAAAAGGAGCACACCTCTATTCTGTTGCCATTATTTTATGTGGCAGTATTCATCTAGGCCGCCCACACCTCTTTATTTGGGAATCAGGATTTGCTTTTCAATTTCAGAACAACTGATTTTTCCAGTGTTTCTGCAGGTTTCAGTCTTTCATGAAGCAGAGATTTTCAGGTTGTCCAAGTGATATTTGTCCTGGAAATGTTTTGAAAGATTGTGCCAATATCATTGGTGAAGTTATATCTCCTATGCGCACAGCTAGTCTTACCAATTACAAAAACTTTGGAGATAGAGTGGTATTAACTTCTAAAAGTCCATAAAGCTGCCATGTTGCCACAGAGTTGTGCTAAGATTTGAACTTTATACAGAAGATACATGCTTCAAGTGGAGAAATCCCCCCATGCCTTATACCTTATGTTTGGGAATGTAGGAAATCTGAGCTATGACAAATAGTTGGAACATCTTGACTATACCACTATTAAGGCAGAAATAATGAATGTTTGGTTATGTTGGCTAAGATGGACAGTGCACATATACAAACATCTTTTACATGATGAACTAGAATGCTGACAGAGGAAGTATAGGAAGCACAATTGTCCTTCTATTTTCTTGGAGACCCTGTACTGGTAGAGCTTACAATCAGCTATGCAATGATAAAATTTAATTCCTTCTCTCCTACTACAGCCTTGTTCTTCTTGACTCTAGAGGTCTCCTGTTAATGACAAGAATTATTTGCTAAAAAAGAGATAAATGCTTCACTGGCCTGTTCTTATGGAATAAGTACTGCAAATCCAAACCAATTTGTAACGCAAGAGTCTTGTCCCTGCAAACATTTATTACTGTGGACATTATGTACTTATTATCAACATCAGGCACAGTGACTACTCTGTGAGTCAGTATTGTGCTGACCACAGAACCAGAAAAATAGGCTATTTAGTATTTGTAGATAGTAGCTTAAAAATAGGACAGAATTTCAAATTGGGCTTAAATGAGGAAAAAAAACTTAAAGCAGTAAGAATACTCAGCTGCTTTTGTGTGTGTGTAACTTATAATAAATCATTATCTCTCCCTTTAAGTACAGAACTAAAAATGACAAATATTTGTCCCAAATATGAAGCTTGTGTAGAAAAACTGAATTTTTATTCTATTATGAATTGTGACTTCCTAACACTTCATTTCCATAGACATACAGTAAAAGTTGGTCTGATTTTTTTAAATATGAACAACTTTTTCTAAATCAGTTATTTAAATGTATTTACAGAAGCTCAAAGCTCTCAGTTTAAAGAACTCAGTATTGGATGAATAATTTCAATTGTATTTTCTGTGTCATTAATGGAAATAAAGTGATCCTGAGGTAACTTACTGTACTAACACTTTTACTTCCAGTAATAGAATAGAATAACGAAAACTGTTTCTAATTTATCCACAGTAGCACTTCTCTTTTATGTGCTAACTTTTGCATACAGTTACAAACATATTGAAACATTCACAGCTTGATAGAATTTTTCCTGATCATGATTAAATAATGAGTGGCCATTTCTTACGCTTTCCCATTATTATAATGTTCGGTTCTCCTCCATTACTCCAGATTCTTCCTTACAATTGCTTTGCGTGTCATGTCTAAAGCAGCCATTGACACTGCTGTGGTTCCCAGCCTTCATGAATGTCTCAGTAGAACAAATTACAGAAGATATTCCCACACAGAACTAGGAATGCTAGTCTAAAGCACTGCTCCCAAGTGCTCTAAAAATATTTTGTACAAGAAACTCCCTTGGTAGAGCCACTGGTTTTTGTCACATGTAAGAGGATATTTAGAACAAGTTTCATTGTATTTACAAAGTGCTTAATGTTTTAGGCCTCTATAAATACTAGCCACTGATTTATCTACACGTTGAGAATAGAGACCAGGTATATCCATAAATATAGCATACGCCAGAGCCAACGATGCTTTACTTAGGCTTCTGAATTTATTTCATTTAGTAAAAAATTTACCTTCAGCTACATAATAGTGGCAACAAACAGTCATACTCTTCCCCTCCTACCCTTCCCTCCACCTCTACTGAGCTGCTTTTCAATGTTTTTTCTAGACTGCAAAAAGCTATACTGCAAGTTTTGAATTTCAAAGAGTTACTTCAAAAGTGAATTTTCACCTTAATTCATTTGACTATTTCTTCTTACTTAGAATGCATTCATTTAAAAATGAATTTGCAATATTTATTGTAGATACTTGTTTGCAGACATTCACTCATTACAATGCTGTGTGAATTAGCATATTTTTAACCATTAAATCAGCACATCTAGGTTGCACGGCACATGTTAATAAAGAGACTTACTAGCAAGACATGCCTAGATAAACAGCTCTCCAGAAACTGTTTATGTCCAAGCCAGCAACAGAAACCAATCTTAAAGAACCTACATTAGAAAGGATCATGAATATAAAAAACTTATTAGTCACACTATCTGAAGAGAATCTGAAGGAAATTAAATACCAAAACTCAATCCTGCTAGCACTAGGAAATGCAACATGTGCCACCTTTTTATTAGGTAGAGTCACTCAACAGAAGGGCCTTCCCAGCTTCCCTCCATGTCCTTATTCCTGCTTCTAACCAAAGCAAGCCCCTGGCTTCTGTGACTTAATTCCTCACTTCCTGTCTTTTAGTGAAGTAGTGGTTCAGTGGTGACAGATATTCCCACCATTTTTATTGAAACCTAAAAGCATTTGCGCGAATCAGGAAATAGTGAGAAATACATATAAAAGATGGGCCTTAGGCAGAGGGGCACTCTAGACACACAAATCAGTTTGCAGTATTAAAGTAGTCAGGCTTTAATAATACAGAGATGGCTTAAAAATAGAGAAGGTTTTAAAAGGTGCTAAAGGAATTTAAAAACATTACTGATTTCCACACCTTTTAGGAGGGCTTCTGAAGCAGAAATCCATAAACATTTTCAGAATCTCGCTCCCTAAAGTCTTAAGATAATAGTAACATTACTTTGTCACTTGACAGACAAGTGCCATAGTCTATTACTACTCCAGTATGTCTCTCTCTAGTTACTGTGTTTTAAAGAACAGGCTTGAGTTTGAGTTTTTAAATAGTTTTGAGTATTTAACTTTTTTTTTTCCCTTTAATCAAGTCTTTAGCTTTTCCTCTCATGCTATTTTTATTCATTACCCTATTTACCAACTGCAAACAAGAACTCTTACAAATTTCCACCCTGGCTATAAGCCTGCTATTGCTAATGAACTTCCAAAGCCACATTTCAGTCAGATGGGGAATTCACAGGTCACAGTACTTCTTAGGGCTTTTGTATTGAGACATAGGTAAATAGCCAGTTCTCTAATAACAAGTGAAACTGGTTACAAAGAAGCACTTAAAAAAGGTAATGGGAAGAGGATAGATCCTCTGTCAAAACAATTACTCACACCATCTAAAGACTTATCAATTAGGAATCAAATGCCATTATAAGGAAACCTGTATAGTTAAAAATTTACAAAGATTTAAGAAAGAAACTTTCTCAGAACAAGATGCTTAGACTCAAAAGTATAAGGTTTTTTTTTTCTTTTAAAACATAACTTAGAAAACAACTGCACAGGGTGAGGGAGGGAGGTATGCCAGGACGAACAGTGAGAGAACTGATCAGCTGCAACTCTCTGTGTTTGGCCAGCTGGAGAGCAACAAGAAATGGCCCATAGTGGGACATAACTCTGATGCATGACTTTTATCTTCTCTCTGCCTCCTGAGAGCAGCACTCCTCACAAGCCTGGGAACCAGCAGCATCCCCTTGAAGCCAAATGAGTTGGTGGGGAGATATTCTGTTGCCATGACTGTCTTGCACTACTTACCTCTCTTTCAGGGCCAATCTATTTCCCCATAGTTCAAACAAACTTCTCCAGGGGAGAAAAGCAATTGTGAAGTGTGAGTCAGAAGTTGGCTGCCAATACAGCAGGCAACCAATTTTCTCCCTGCAGCATGTCTGGTAGATTAAGGAGACATTAGATGCTCCTCAGCAGAAGACTACTACTAAGAACTACCATCTTGAACTGTGTTTTCCAGTTCTGAAAATGAAATACATTCGAAGAGAGCTTGGAGAAGGTAATCTCTCTACTTACCATTCCTTTGCTTTTTTTTCAGACAGGCATAGCATAACTTTCAAAAAAATACTGTTCCCCTCAGAGCGTTTGCAGGAACTCAGTTTTATGCACTATTCCCACTGAGTTAGCCCTGGCACTGGCTGCCAGCTGACATCCATCAGCTGATCAGCAATACCTTGTTGTCTCCCATGTGGAACTCCTGGCTCACCTCTCATCCCAAAATCTCAGCTCAGCAGAAGTGGCAGCCTTCCTTCTCCTTGTCATGGAGATGTGAGGTGGCAGATCCTGGGAGGCACTGGGGAGCTGCAAGTAGTGAACCACTGCCTCCTAGCAAAGCCTCTGAGAGGGAGCCATTACTGGTTTGCATTTCATGCAGAAGTTGGCTTCCTGCTCCTGTTCTCTTTCCCATCTGCTCTGCTTTGCTAGCACGCTGCTCATCTTGGACACTGGAAAATGGGAATGCTGTTGCTCATTTGAAGGAAATGAGCCGTTTCTGTACACTCATCTTTTCTAGCTCGCAATTTTTGTCTGCATATGTTAACCACTGATCATCTTTTCTAGCTAATTCTGCCAGTAAATGTAGGTTAAGAACAGCCCACACCCTTAGAGGTGTAATTCAGAAGTCAAAGCAAGATAAAGGTTTGTCTTCTTTTCCTGATTTTATGAATCTCTTCAGAGGATTACAACTGTCCGAATGCATTTCATATAGGTGTGTTGATGGCAGAACTGCTATATCAAAGTTGTTTTTTATTCAGAGAGATTAACATTCAGATTGCAATGCTGCTAAGAAATAAAATACAGTCAGTGTTACAAGAGCAGCACTTTTTGTTCCTAAAAGGTTTATCAGCTAAAGAATGGTATTCTACTTACATTTTTTTTCTCCTCATACTAAAGACTAAACCAAATAAAGCCAAGACTGATAGATTTATGCTTATTTATTGGAGTTGAATGGCCCTATCAGAAGACTATACTACAGAGTTGTTCAGATATGAAGGCTGACTCTAAAACCATAAAAGAATTTTAGATACTGGAGGCATTATGAAGTCAGTGGAAATTATAGAAGTACAAAGATGATGTCCTGGCATGAAAAAATCAGGCTCTCAGAGTCACTATATCAAGATGATCTGTCAGTGTTTTCTCTCAGAGCTCTAAGTGAGGGATGGAGGTGGTTCTGGTTGCTGTGAGATTTTGACCACCATCCCAAGCTGGAAGCTTCCTAGTCAGAACAGCTGTCAGAACAGCTTACTGGTTCCTGCACAGAGAGATGGACATTTTTGTTAGTGGGAGGTTTGGGACACATAGCTTGACAAGAATCAAAAATAACTTGAGGCCTCAGGGAAAAAATCAGCAACAGATCTCTCACCGTAACACTATAAGGAAAGGTTTTAAAATGCTTCCTCCCTGTGAAGCCAGAAAGAGAATCAGAGAAGAAATTGGAGAAAAATTCCTCTCTGTCTCCAGTCATTCAAAATAGGGTGTTCTTTTTCTGTTTTGATTTACTGACAATCTTAGAGAAGAATATTACTGGAGGAATACAGACAGCGAATGAATGAGGGAGGTGAGACAGAGGAGGAGGAGGACACAGCTCCCCTCTGCTAACTAACTGTGAGCCGTTCATATATCCTGGGAAGATTTAGTGTGTCTCTGTAGGTGTTGATCACTGGGTTATGACAGTGTCATGCTTTGAGGATCCCAGCAGAGTGGAGGACAGATGTCTGCCTTTGCCTTCACAAGCTCAGGGTTGGCAGGATCCATGGGAACGTTCCCCCATGGGGCACAGGAGGGAGGGACAGTACTCTGCACAATGGCAATGATCTCAGCAGGCTGCCCTAAGTGCAGCTAACAAAGCATCCTGTGCACAGGATACCAGGAAACAGACTAACTTTATTCCACCTGTATGACATTAAAAGAGTGAGAAAGACAAATGAATACAACTAGGTGAAGAGGCTTTTCTATTTTCCAGCAGGGGATCAATCTTATTCCCTCTCCATACTGACAGTAGGGGTGAGTGGTGTAGAAATTGATAGAGATCTCAGAGTACAGGGAGAAAAAAAACATTCAAAAATACAATTTTAATTTTCGATCCCCCTCCCACGATCCCCTCACACAGCTCTCTCTTGCACCTCTGTTCACTTAATATGCTGATATTGTGTGACCAAAATTTGAGTGACTGAGTTTGAATCAAAAGTTCAGGTTTTATTCTACCTTTAGTGAACGAAAACTTCACAACTGAAAAATTGTCTATAACCAGAATCCTCTGCAATACTTTATGTCTTTAAGGTTCTCAGAAATAATAATAGGAATACATGAAACTCCATGGATATGTTCTTTCATGTACATATGAGCATGCCTCTTAAAATACCATTTACCAAGGCTGATGCCAGAAAGTATTGAACTTAATTCTATCTTTTACTACCAATGCAGCAAAAGTTACAATAAGTTTCTCTGCCTGTTGCAGCAATTGAAGAACAATTTCCTACACCACATTAATTGTTACAATTCTATGTACTTGTCATTCACTACTTTTCCAATATTCTATCTGAAAGAAATGAAGAGAAGGCTGTCAATTTAAATCAAACTATGGTAAGGCAACTTTGAATTCATCATAGCTTCTAGATACCAGATATGGTGTTAGAAAGCACATTTTTGTACTCATTAGTATATACATGTATCATAGCCATTAATTTACATAATTATAAGGCAATACCATAAGCCCATCAGAAAAGTGAGAAGCCTGAATCAAGGCTGAAATTGTATGTATTCTTCACTAACTTAGCACAAAATTAAGTGTGATATTCACCAAAAACCAAACCAAAACAAAAAAAAACAGAAAAAATAAAAAATATTTTTCTGACTTTCCTTGTTTATTTTTGTTTATTACTTTGTTTTTTATTGTTTTGTTGTTGGTTGGCTGGTTCTGCCTGTCCTAGAAGTAAAACAACTGTTTTCTATAAAAGGCAATCATGTGCATCTTTATGTTTCATATTTATTTCTTCTGTGTTTTACTGCTTTTATGGCAGTAGTGTCAAGAGCACAGTGAAGAAATAAGTTAATATTCTAGTGACATCAGGAAGGCACTAAGACTACTTCAGTTTCCTACAGCTAATCAATTTCAGTCCTAGTGAATAAAACTCATTACACTAAGGTAGATTACAGAGTGGTTAGGGTACAACACAAAAATGATTTGTATTCCAATGTATTAATATAAGAATATCTAATCAACCTTCCAAGGATCCAACAAAATACAAGGTTATTTTTAACCAAGTCATGATAGACATCATTCTGAAAAGTCAAGGTGCTTATACTTCTTATCATTTGATACTACTGTCACACACAGAGAGCTGATCAGTACCTGTACCCTGTTTGCCAGGAGTTTTCCATCAAATAGCTGGGAAGAGACCATTCCTGCCCAGAAATGCAAACAACCTAAGTCAAACATAATAAGCGGGAGTAACAAATGACCAGAGGGGACAGAGGCCCTGTCATTAGTGCTCAAAACAGTGATTTGCTTCCTATACCACTGCATGACAAAGAATGGACAGCAGCACCAAAAGGAGTGAGCTGACGTGACGTTACAGTCTTTCTATAATAGCATGACTTATTTCTCAAAACCTACTCTTACCAGGGTACAGTGTTAATAAAGACTTTCAGTCCCTCAAAGGACAGCATCAAACTGCGGTCAAGTTAATATGAGGGAATTTGCCCATGCCATGCAACTATTTTCACTGTTATACCAGTTTCAGAAAGTATCATGGTCTTAAAACTATGCCTTTGCCCTTTTCTGAATCACTAACTTGGATGAGGCTGGGGGAACAGCAACATTATTTTTCTGAAAAACACTCTAGTGATGAAATCAGACCAGATGCAGTCAGAAAGCTCCAAGGATCATCAAGACTATGCATTGTGGCTAGACAGACTCGCCACCCAAGAATCACGTACAGGAAGGCGGCAGGGTTTCAACAGGCCCTACCGCAGCCCTGAGGCTGTACTCACGGCCTAGGGCTGCTACCAATGCACACATGCAATTTGCCAATTAAAAGCTGTTTCCACCCCTAATCTCCATGGAAGTCTTCTGTGTACGGGTTCAGAAAGAAAAAAGACCATTTCTAAAGAAGTATGGAGAGATTTAAAATGAATAATATACTAAAATAAGATTATAATTAGAGCATTTAATAGTCACACTCTCTTTCATATTGTATGGGGAACTTTCAAGACCCGCTTGCACACCATATATTATAAGATATGACTTAACCCTGATCTTTTCAAGCAACAAAAGACTTTGGCTTGGAAGAAGGCTACTTGACACAATGCAATAGAAGGGGACTAGTCTCTCATAAATGTTCCAACAAGGCAGTAATCCTTGTGAAAGAATTACAATTTAGGGTGTTTTATATTGATTTAGAACACAATTTTTTAAGTAAACAGCTGTTTTTCAAACACTCAAAAAATCTTTATCTTTAAAATTAATATATGATGGAGTTTTAATTTCTTTCTTTTTTATGCTTTCTATGATTGTTTGCTTTTCATATTGCAATAGAATGATAATCTTTTATTTCAAAACAGAGCATTTTTAAAAGCTTCCCTGAAAATGCATTTCCATTTGAAGAAAAAAAAATCAGCTTAAAAAGAAAAATCCTTTAAAACAGCCCAAATTGCCAATCAGATAATGTCTGAATAAAAGAAACCTCTAACAGCTACATTTGTTATTACAGAGGTTCTTTTGCTGGGATTGAAAAAATAAGCACTAGTACAAGCACTGGGACAAAGTCAGTGCCCTCTGAAGACTGCTCAGCTCAGGAACAAGCTGAAATCATTCTGATGAAATTGCAGTGAGGAAATAAGGACAAAAAAGCCTTCAGCTCCCTCTCTACTGATAACAATAGAGGCTGTTATTTATTTTGGGGTTTAGCTCAAATAACTTTTAAAAAAATATTTCCATTCAACATTTAATTACTATAACCAGTCCTCTAACCATTATTCTGGTTATAAGAATAGTTCCTGCCACCAAAATAAACTGTTACTTAATTGGGCAGCGAACAAATCACAGCACTACATCTCTTTTAGCCGCTGGACAGCAAAGAAGTGATATGGCTGCAACTGTGTGTGCCTAATGCACAGTCCTATATGTAGCTATCTTCCCTGAAGACCATGTGATCTGTGCTTTCTAAGAAAGTTACATTGAATCTTCCTGGGTTTGTTTTTATAATTACTATTTTTATCTTAAATGAACTAGGAATTGTGTGAAAACGAAGGAGAGACGTGATCTCATTACCCTCGGGTATCTTTCAGACTCATCAGGGTTTCAGACGATCAGTGGAGGCGTTTCTTACAAACCAGCACAGAAGGATGTAAGTAAGTGCACTGTGTGCACACTTCTGAGGAAACCAGCCTCCTCTGAGCCACTCCTTTGCTCTCCACTGTGAGCGGAGCATGGGCCAGGACCCTGCCTCCAGTGGAGCAGCAGCTCAGCCCGGCCGGCCTGGCCCACTTCTCAGGTCATGGGCCACTTCCAACCCATAGTTTCCCAAGCCACGGCCAAATCTTGAAAAAACACAAAGCCCTTCTGCACCATGTCAGTTTTTTTGTGCAAAGTGAGGTGAGGGAAGGGAGGTTAAAGTTGCTCATTCCCAAAGCAGCGTTTCACCTCCCACAGGAGGCTCAAGGAGAACCTGAGGGCACATCAAGCCAGCCTGGTGCCTCTTCAGAGTCCCATGCACCAACGTGTTAGTCCAGGCCTTAGAGAATCAGCATCTTCATAAAAAGCCTGCACGCTCACAAACAACATTCACTGTCAGTTCCACCAAGATGGACAAAGCCTGGCTAGAGAGTGGACCCGGACACAATCTAATGATACGTCAAGTATATCTGAGCTGCTACTGCCCTTGCCGAACTCCTCCGACATGTAACGGAACGCTGGCCTCTTTCAGAGCTATGTTTTGCTAGCAGTTTTTTTTTTTCCCCCATTGACACAGAGAGAGATGGAAGGAACAATGCAAAAATAAATGTCAAGGGGGGGAAAAAAACGGATAGAAAAAGGTAAGGACAATTTTTCTCCTAAATTATTTGTATAATACAGATATTTAATATTCTGGCCTCAATCACTGGTCATAAATTCCTGTTTGGAAAAAAAAAAAAGGCCAATACAAAAAGAAAAATATTTGGGAATATTTTTCCTTCCAATCCCGTTTCACCCAGAAAATCTATTTCTGGCCTTCCCAGCCTTTGTACAAACTGCTGCTGCTTCCCTTTTACCACAGTTGTCTTACCCCTTCCTAGACAAAACTCTTAGGGGCTACAGATGTTTGAATTATGGAGGACTTGTCCTTCCTACTCCCAGTCTATCATGATGGCTAATCTGTCTGACTGTGTTAGCTGTTGCTTCAGAATTATAGTATTAAAGCTACAGGCACTTGGCAGTTATTTTTCGCAAAGTTTTCTGATTTATGTTATGATTTAGACACAAATAATATAGTGGCAATTTTTCAAAGGCAATAACTTGCCACTAGGAAATTGTGTACATTGATTGTCTGACACTAAACATTTTGAATCTTAGACTATTAGCACAAAGAACCATAAAAACCTGATGCTTTCATTGTTCTACCAAAATAGTTCCATTTTATCAAGACTATTACACATACCTAGCAGTTTTCAACTCAGTCAGGAGACTAAAAATGCCCAATTAGATTAAGAAAAACTGTTTTCCAAGTATATACTCATATGATTTCCACAAAGTCTACACTATGATGTCATAAAAAGGAATAGCATCAAATACGTTTTCATGAAGAATTTTTTTTCTGAAACATTATAAATCCACTACCACCTTCAAGACAAACATTCATGTATTGTTCCACAAAATTCTCACACTGCATGTCAGTTTAGAAAGTAACTCAGCCCATAAATGAAGAAGTAAAAAATGTCATTGGATCCTATTATAGCAAAAAACTTGTAACTGAAAACTTTACTCTAAACCAGTAATAAATTCAAACTCCAATTCCGGAGTGTTCAAGGTTAAATCCAAATACTCTTACATTTAGAAGAAGTCAAATTAACATTCATACAGGCTTTTTCAAACTTGCTGTGGGGGTATTTCCAGCTTGATTTCAGTTTCTTAGTTCAGACCATGACCCATTTCCAAGCCAGTTCTGTTATTATAAGAAGTATTCTGGCCAGAACAGCAACATTGAAATCTTCTTTTTTTTTTTTTTTTTCCTTTTTCTTTTTAATGAGAACATTTTTTTTAAGAATTAATTTTATTACAAAGACTGTAGAAGTCCTTCTTTCCTAGTATGTTGCATGTTCAGTTAGTTTTCACATGATGTATCCGATGCTGCAAGTGCTTGCTTCTCAGCCCTTCTCTTTGCCCTAGAACTTACAATTGGAGATGACATGACATATCCCTAGCAACATCACTGGGGTCCATTATTACAACCATTCTATTCTTTTGATACCCCACCAAAACTGAATCATATTAGAAAATAATGGCGTCCTTCTCAAACACAATTTTCCAAAAATTAAACTGCTTGTCTGTGAGGAAAGGCATGCTTAAACCAGCTCCTGTCGTGTAAAAGCACCTGGCACAACTGCAATGCGGCAAGTGTACAGAGGGCCAGCACAATACTGGCATGACAGAGGAAAAACAGCATTATGATACTGAACAGATTTGCAACTAGTGGCAGGATACTGATTGGCAGCAGGCCAGTGAAGTGCAGCATTTTATATGCTGTGGTGACATATATTGGCCTTGTTCAGTGGGCTGTTTGGAGAGGTGCTGTTACAGGAACCAGTGCACACAGACCTTTGCTCAGACCAATGGCTAGATGTAAGAGACTGAAAGCGTTAATGCATGTGGATGCCTCAAACATTGTTGCAGAACAGGTTCTGCCCAGCAAGGAGAAGTCGGCTAACACAGGGCGAGAGGGGCCTGCAGGAGCCTACGCAGTTCGGTGTTCTGATGGGCTCAGCATGCCCTGTATGGCCAGAGGTCATAAAGAGTCAATTTTGAGGATGGGGCTTATGACCACATGAAAGACCCCTTGTGACCACCCCCCAGTGGCACCTGTGCAGAAGATCAAGAATTATGGAAGTCCTCAAGGGGCATGACTGGCACGATCGAAAGGTGGGGATTTAGACTATAAAAGGCACAATTCCAAGGAGCCATGTACATGCCTGCCACCAGGGGATTACTGCGTCTGTCACCATCATCCTGGGATCCAAGGATGGTGATATCTCTCTCTCTCATTTTGTTTCTCTTTCTTTTTCTTCTCTTTCTGTTTTTTCTCATAAATATCTTAATAGAACCCACACCGCCTACCATTACACTTTCCCAGTTCCAGTTGCTTCTACCACGAATGAAATGTTTAACTGATCATTTGGTGTTGTATCACCTTAATTTAGTCCAAGGCAATCACGAAACCACTACAACCCTCTGAGTTATCTAATCTGGGTGGTAACACCAAATGGCAATTTTAGTGCAAACCAACAAAAGGTTGAAGATTAGGTTATTAAATCTAATCCATACAGACTGATCATGACACTGTTCTGACCTATATTTCCCTTTATGTACTAAAATAAAAGACATAGTTTCATACATCCCAGATCTCATTAACCCTTTAGCCAGTGGAATTCAATCTCATATAATTTGGGTTTACTATACCTCACTAAACTGTTGGCAGTGTCAGGATCTTGTGCTGTTACTGTGCCAACAGCAGTCCCGATCTTCGCATTTTCATAAACTTCCATGACATAGGAAGGCATAGTGAAGAGCGGAGGTTCATCCACATCGCCAACAATGATCTTCAGCATTGTTACATCTTTGAATGGTCCCAAGTGCGAAAAGCGGAAATCAAGGTGTGTATTTGCTCCTTCTATATTAAGTGTATATGATTTCTTTTTTTCATAGTTGAGTGGCTGTTGGCAGAAAAAAAGATTTATCAATGCCATTCTGTGCTTCAGTTTAGCCTGCTAGGAAGCTAACTACATCTTTTCCATTTAACTTAAACCACATTTCTCCATGTTACTGGAAAGGGACAATATTCTGTGATATTCTGGCAGCCACTGCCATATGTTGTAAGTAGAAGGACATACATGAAGTAGGATGGATTCAGGATTTCTTGCAACAGAACTGTGGGCAAGGTATCAGTTTTGGAAGAATTCATGGTTTAAAATGAGTCTCAGATTCTTCTTCCATGATAATGTAAAGTCTCTGGATTTTATCACCTTTTGATTTTTATTGGTCATTGCTAACTACTGAAAAAGGTAGAGACTGATGTATCCCAAATTAAATTAACTTCAAATCTTTATTTAATAATTTTAATAGACAGTGATAGAGATACTAAAATTCTGTTGGGCATCTTCTAAATCCTCCACTGAAAAAGTAACTCCTTGCAGGAAAACACTCAGCTATCATAAGAGATAGGAACGTAAATGTGTAAGACTAGCCTAAACATGTCCTTGTGTGCTCTTCTAATCAGAAAGGGTGCATCCCTATATTCTAGACCATTTTCTTTTCAATTCTTCACCAGCAACGAGAGAGACAACTCCTCAGCCTGTCTAACAATGTACTGCTGTGCTGCACATGGACTATGCCATCATAAACGGGAAGAAAGTCTGCAGCTGGGGATATACCTTCTACAGTGCGTGATGTTCCAATAAAACCCAACAGAAGGCACATCCCCAGCTATACCATCCACCAGAAGCACCACTGCCACTTTAGCATTTCCCTGTTATTTAAATCAATAGATTCATACTAGGAATCCTAACTCTCTACTAGGAAGGAAGCAGCTGAGGGTCTGACTTATAAATATCACACAGCATGGATACTTTCTTTCTTGGGAATCCCATTTCTAGCTTGCTGTTTACACATGTGAAATTTCATCTCCCTGGTTCAGCTGGTTTTCAGATTATTGTGAACTAATTTTACTGACTTGATAGATATATTTTAACCCTACATTAGCATGCTATTACACTGTCTTATGCAAGATATGAGATAAACATGACACACCCAACTCTCAACTCTTCCAGTGTCAGACAGTTATGGAGTAGAGAGGACTAAAAGGATATTCAACTTACAAATTTTCAAGTTACAAAGTTCCATTAGCAGATATAGAATTAAGCAATGTTTTTATAGAAGCCATGTTTACAGGACCACAACAATTTTGAGTTGGTTTCTTCAGTCTCACTAAAGTAACTGACTACTTTTCATAGACAACCCATCGAGAATTTAATGTGAAAAGTTACTTTTTCTGTATATTGTCTGTTAGTTCTAATTACTGAAAAGGCTTTAAAAAATACAAGTTCAGTTCCAGGCAGTCATAGGACAGATTTCAAGTTTCAGAATGCTATTTTTTAAATGTACTTCTATCAAGAACACATGCTTGATAATAGACACCTCAATACTTACTGGGTTAAAACTTTCTGACTTCAGACAATTTATAAAGAAGGACAGGTATATTAATATTTATTAGCATCCTGAATAAAGCAGGTGGTTTGTATCAACAGTCTCAGAACACAGGCATAACACTAAAAGAAGTTGTATACATATGGAATTTCTTTTTAGAATCTAAATTATTATGACATTATGGCATGGCAGAATTCCAGTACAACCAATACCATTTTGTGTGGACCTGGCGGTCTGCCTGAACAAAGTTCAATACAAGTATTCAAGCCTCTGACCAAGGCTAAACTGGTGTTTCCTATCACCCCAAAAGGTGGAAAAGTAGTACTTAAGGCAAGAAATGTAAGGAACTCAATGTGTGATTTATCAATGCCAGTGTGTATTTTGTAGGCAAAATCTATGGTAAATTTGATTGATGATGCATAAGAAAAATAGTTGGTCAGGATTTATGTATGCTACATAGTTCTTTGATTTCTCTTCTGTGTATTGAAGGACAATTACTTCATTCTTTTATTTCTGATGGTATGAGACTTTTTTGCATTTTGCTTTCTCTATCTCCCTTTCCTGAATGTAAAAATTAAGATTTTAAAGGCAAGAAAATTTACCATAGCCTGATAAATCTATTACTATAAAAAAAAAAGAGCTAAGTATACTACTTAATTAAATCAATTCATAAAGAAATCCAAGTTTAGTAAATTCTAACTCAGATGTTGTTCATTAGTTTATGATGTATTTCTGTTATGAGCAGGGAAATAATAAATAGTAATTTGCATTCCTCTGCAGCATATATATTCTAAGATTAAACAAGTTTACAATAGGATTGCAAATTATTACTAGGATGTCTTTTTGGAAAATTAACTTAAGTTTATACTAACAATGACTGGATTAAGTTGTATAGGAAGATTAATTTCTCCCAGAAAACACACAAGGAATAACACAAAGTCTTGTTTTCTTTCTTTTGTGTAGTTATTCAATCGGACAATAACAAGACTATTTTTTTGTGTCTAGTAATACAAGAATAATCTATCCAGATAATCAGAAAAAGCTGACATTTCAATCATAGCCAAAGCAGTTTTTTACTTTGATTTTGTTTCTTCTTCTTCCCATAACATCTCTGAATTAAAGAATCAGATACTGGAACGTAAGAGAAAAAGAGTTTACCCTCCTGCACTGCGATTCACAGGGGTTAAAAAACAACACTGTTTTCAACATTGAGCTATTTTAGACAGAAAAGACACATATTATACTAAGGATTACTATTATCAGGGGTCACAATTAGTGTAATTTTTTTTTTAAATTTATTTTTCTTGTTCTTTCCTGAGGAGAAGTAAGGAAATTTACAATCAAAGCAAGTCCTGTGATATTTCACGTCTTTGAACAACTCACAAGTCCAGTTGTTACATCACTTTTCCTTTGATCTTTGATAAAATATTAAAAAAATGAAATCTGGTTGCAATTTGATTTTGCAGAACTGTATTTTGCTGGGCTTCCACTTAAACACTGTGCATGTGTTAAAATTGACATTTGTCTTACATTTGAAGAACAAATTGGGCCCCCACTTGCAGCCTGTCTAATGCTGTGCTGAGACATTTGCTTATAGACTCATCCATTATTTCAGGTATTCTGAGTTGTTTACCAGTAGGAGGTCTTTATTCCCTGCTTTTTTAAAAATAATCTATTAATCGTAACCTTCAGCTTAAAATACCTAAGCTGTTCTAATTCTGCACGAGTTTGGGCATAAAAATGATAATGCAAAATAATTTATATTTACATACATATACTTATATTTACAAATTACAACTCTCATCAGATTCACAATAGGGCTCATTTAAGTCCAAACAGCCAAACAAAAAGACGTGGCTTGGTCCTGTCTGACTCCTTGTTCTCTCCAAGAGAAGCAAATACTCAAATAAATTACTTGTAAAGACGTTCACTTGTGATGTGTAAAATCTAAGTTTAAATTCTCCCTCATCTAACTCACAGAGAGGCTTTGAATATCAGTCACCTATCTCAGTCATTATCTGTACCTATATGATGAGAGGCAGGACTTTCCTGTCTCTCTAGAAATCTAGATCATTTCTAGATTTACTTAAAATTGTCCCAACATTGAAGATCATTAACTCTTTCCTGGAAAGCAAAGAAAACAAAACATTTAAATTTTAGACGAACCTAAACAGATTTCTTTTTTCATGTTTCTCATTTTCCCAAAGAACAATGTCTTTCCATGACAATTACCCACATATCTTCAGTATATATTCATTGGTTATTATGACATTCATGCAAAACTGAAAATACTAAATGTAGCTCAAGTGACCAGTCATGGGGCTAACTGGAAAATACTGCTGTTCATTATACTGCAGTTTGTGTTTCTGATATCAGACTCCCAAAAGGAATAGCATAATTTTATGAGAAGTAAATTGCTGTTTCCTGAACATTTTCAGTCTCATTATACAAAATGGAAGAGACATGGGCTTTCAGACCATTTTTTCTGGGAAGCCTGAATGATAATTGCTGACTTGAGGTCAGGAAAGTTCTAGCATACCTCTCCAAAAGTCACAACAAGGGGGGAACAAGCTGACCAGTCATTCTCTGAAGGAGCCAGAGAGTAACAGCTTTCACTGTATTATTTTGTTTTGGTTTCCTCTAGTCTCCCACTCGAACAAGCAATTGCATGAGGCAAAGGGGAAATCCTTCAGGACAGTTTGCCATCAACCTTTTGTGGCAAAACATTTAAGACTGAAGGGTGGCTCCAGAGGGCTTGTCAATAGGGGAGATAATGGAAAGTACCGGGTATTTTGGGTCAGCCCAGTATGAGACTAGAAAGATTCCTTCCAATACTCACAGACTTTGCCTGTTGAACAGCCTAGCAGGGAGGTACTGAGAAATTTTATTTTTGCATCAGAACGTCAAATAAGTGAAGTTCCAAAAGGTTTGAGGAGGATTTCAGATCTTCAGACACAATAATATATTTACTTCTGGCTTTTCTAATGTGTCTACTATACATTCTTGTAGAGAAGTTATTAGAGACAAAACATTCTCTCCTACTGTTATAGAAGGTACTGGAATCTGATATACGAAACAAAACTGATTCTGTTCTTAGTGGAGATTACTTGTTTCAGGTATGCTATCAAGCTAATTCAGCTTCAAGCCCAATCTAAATTAAAAGTAATTACAGCATACAGTATATAAAATACTTATTAAACCACATACAAGATCTGAGTAAAACTACAACTGAAAAAATGAGATCATCTTATTGTACTGCACAAGGGAATGTTACAATTCCTCTGAGTAAAGAATGGAAGTATTCCACACCAATTTATGTAGCTTTAAGTGCTGAATTTCTGCCCAACTGAAATATGACACCACCTAAGCATAACGTACCTGTTCTTGTCTTGCTGGGAAAATGACTCAAATCATTGCCATGTGTACGTATAAGAAAAGGCAACACATGATTTTGTCATATTCTAAAACACAGTGAAAATTTCTCTGAAGCTATTTTGTCTGCCAAAACCAGCAAGAAATGTGAGTTTACACTTTTTCTGTATGGACTTGTTCATTTTGTTGCAAATTCTGCCTTTCTGCTTCATGTTCTCAGTATGCATAAATGTTCTATTTAATGAACAATAGTCACGGTGAACTTTAAAACAGAGAACAATGCCCATTTTTAAGAAGAAATAACAGATTATGGCTTTAACTACACCAAGGCCACCAGGAAATAAGTTCAGTGGTATAAAAAAGACAGAGTTTACTTTTATGTGGCTGAAAGAGGTGGGTATTACACAACATTTATAAAAGACACCGAAATAAGGCTTTTTAAGATACTGGGAGAGATAGGGACCCTTTTTAAATCATTATGGATTCTAAAAATAACATTTATTTCGGTTACAAAATATTTTTTAAGATGTTAAATAAAAATTTACATACATATATATCTATTCAGATGCAAAAAAAATAACATTCTTTGTGATGGTTTTTATTTATCCTCTTTTCCCACATTTTCTCTGGTTTTCATTCCTCATACTGGTAATCATACTGGGTTATTATAAAGGTAAATTTAAATTTAGCCATAGAATATTAGCATAAGTTGGCAGACACTTCAGGAAATGTTCACTATGAGCTCATTTCAGAGGACTTAATATGGAGATGAAATTATCTATGGAATTGGATTTGTGCATGGAATTCAGTTAAGAAGGAAATTAAATGGTAAGAAGACTTTATAATTAATAATTCAAATAGACTTGGAGGAATATAAGAAATTCATATAAATGCTAACTGCGTGATGGCTTGACCAGTTACATTTTGAGTCTTTATAAGCAAGTTGGTGTTTATATTATACAGTGCACAATACTTGACCATTTAGATGCCAGCTGGCAAGTAAGTCAAAGCATAACAGCCTATGTAAACTGAATTATATATTCATTGCCACAGATAAACTTTCTATATCAAGATTCATGCAGTTTGGGGACAACAGTACAACTTTCAGCCAAATTTTACTTCTTTCAAAGAAATTTAATGTGCAAAACCATAATTCAGAAAACTTAAACCATCTTAATCAAAAATTCAGTAAGATTTAGTTTATTATAATATAAGATATGACCATTCAAAAAGCACAGAAGAGTTAAATAACTGTTTCTTTCCTTGAATCTCTTTTTTCCATGCCTTTCCTGCAAAGATTTAATGTGTCTCAGGAAATAATGTGGAGAAGCTTACACTCCTGAAGTTCATGGTTCAATAGGTTTACAGAGTAAAATATTTTCATCATATCTGTTTATTCAGCATTCATCATTATATTTTAATTACATACACAGGGAACTTTCAAAGTTCATTACCTACCTTCTTCAGGGAAAGAATTCCTTCCCTTGTTTCTTTGTCAGTAGATATGGAGAACACCCCAGACCCATCACCGTTTATAATTGTGTACTTCATGTCTGCATTTGAACCAGTGTCTGCATCATTTGCTTTGATTTTGCCAACTGCTGATCCAACTTGAGCTGATTCAGGAACATACAGTTGATAATGTTCTAAGGGGGAAAATAAAAACAATACAATAGCTTGGACATTTTCTAGCCAAACTAAATTAGAGAACTATTATGTCCTTGATACACTTCTGAGTAAACTGAAGAGTATTTCATATGCAAAACTGACAAATAAACCTATGAACTTATTTAGACTCCTGAAAGAATTCAAAAGGGAATTGTATTTTATTTGGGATGCCTTCATTCCGTATTCAAAATCCAAATTACCTAATGCAGGGTTTTGGTTTTCACAGTTATTTTTGCTGTTCAACACATAACACAGGAATTAACTCTGAAGCTTACTTCACACCATATTTTTAAAAGTTTATCTTCTCCATAACCAAAATATATTTATCTTCACCAGCTTACCATCAAATGAGTAGTCAAATGAGTACTTTCGAACCGGAAAATCTTTGTATGTTATAATTTTTCTGAAATCCAATCAGTTTTGTGACATTACATCCACATTTTGCAACATTGAATCAACACTTTTTTTTCCTACAGAAAAATATAATAACGCTTAATATTTTACTGTTACCACTTTGTAGCGTTTTTGTTGCAACACAAAACCCTTTGCACACAAATTTTAATTGGTATCTACAGTAAAGGAAAATGAACATAATAGGTACATAAAAGTATTACACTATTGTGCCCATAAAAAGTATCCATAACAACTATGACCTCCTTTCAGTGTTTTTATAACCTGTTACGTTAATCATTAGAAAATGAAATATTTTTTTGAAAGATAATTTTCTTAACTATCTGTATCCTTTTGGACTAAATCTCCTAATAGGTGCAAAGTTGCCTGGGGGACAGGAAGGTGCCACAAGGTGAAAAAAGTGGCAAACAGACACAATGTGATTACATAAACCTCAATTTCCATCTGAAACTAGGCCAGAAAGACAGCTCAAAGAAATTTTCTCCAGTAAGGCTAGCGTTCTAACACAGCAGGGATGCTGAAACCTAGCAGCACTGAAAAGGAGAATACACACTCAATAGAAGGTGCGCACATACCACCACCACGCCCCCAAACACCCCCCACCCCTGCCGTCCAAATCTCTGCCTAACAGAGTAAAATAGCAACTTCTGCTATTACATATCTTCTGAAACTCGACAGAGTTTCTTCTATATTCTTTTTAGGCATTCTGCTATAGTGAATGCAATAGTGCAATACTGAGGTGCAGGAGAGTGGATCAGAAGATGCTGCATATCAAAGCTAACATGTTGTTACAGTTTGCTGAGTTTAAACCAGCTAGCATGACTGCAGAGGTGCCCTTGGTAAGCATGTAGAAAAAGAAAGGCAAAATTTAAATTTAATTCAGAGATTAAACTGGCATTATGGCAGAAAACCACTGTTTGCTGGATGGATTGAAGAAATTATGAATCTACAGAAGTTGCAATTGCAGAAGGAACGGATGTTATCACTAAAATACAACTAACTAACTTTAGAAACCTGTTAGAAAATAGAAGTTTTTATTACAAATTTATCTAATTCCTTGTACAATGGTTCTTAAACCTATTTATAGTCTTGAGGTGTTTTTCTAATACTAGCTCATAATACTAATAAACAAAGAGTAGTGTGAGAATGATGGATGAGCGCACTAAACTTTGAGAGTCCAAAAGGAAAGAGAGATTTCCTAGGAAAACAAAAAATAAATTAGTGTGCATTAGGGAAATAAGAAATGTCCAGCAGAACAAGAGAAAAGTATAATTTACCATGTAAAAAAAGAAAATACCAATACTGATATAACAGGAAAATTGCTTACTAGTTAAATCAATTGAAACACAGTTAATTCTTTGATGCAATTCTTTGATATGCATATAAAATCCATCTTCACAAATTTCCAAATACATGCTCTGCCATGAATTCTTTTGCAATGCTTCGTGCTTACAGATGATGTCAACTGACACTTTCATATTGCTGGTTGCTTCATTATTTCATACATAAAATTATAGTGATGGGATGAGATTCATCTTGGAATTTGTTATTAAAATAAATGTGAAATGTGGTCTTTTGACACTTTTGCTCTGACTAATGCATTCCAAACAGGAAAAAGTTGAGGTCATAAAAGATATGTCATGTGGAGGCCATAAAGAATATGTTATATAACCAAGCCACTTCAGAAAATGGAAGTGTTATAACCCATATGATAGGGTGAACTAATTAGAGACTTCCAAATAGTCAAGTTAGTTCAAATATATCCACATGACACTACAGTCTGCTTTATAATCACACCCCAAGTGCTAGCCATCTGTTTCAGAAAATCATTTTACTGATACCAACTTCAAACATTCTGAAATACCAAAACTTCAAGCAAAACAAATATTTGAAATCACTCATTAATTATCTGTCAGTATTTCTAGAACTGAAATGTTTCCAAAAAAATGGATGGAATGAAAACTGTTAAAAAATAAAACCTCTTAGATCGCAAGGTCAGAAATGCCTCCCAACAAGTATTTGACCACTGCTTCACAGACACAGCCTGAAGATGTCTCATACAGACATGAGCCAAATAGTTACAAACAATATTATCTAAACCCATCAAACACATAAGAGGATAAAATTCAGCAACACAAAGGTTAGATAAAATATATTATAGACATTTATTTAGACTAGCAGTGGAAATTGGGAATGTTCTTACTAAACACTAAATATTTGTAAACTTTGTTACCGGAAAGTAGAGGAACTGACGAAAGGCTCAAATGAACATTTCCTTGGGCACTGAATAAAATTTGATAGGACATTAAAAATAATGTGGGATGCGTACACTGTGAATTTATGATTCTTTATTGTAAGCTATGAGTCTGTCTCAATCCTCTAAGAATTGGTTGGGAAGTTAGGAGCCCTGAGGATCAGGTACCAAAATCACCCTGAGTTGAACACATTGTTCCCAGCATCGCAGCCTTCCAGGAGCTGTTGTAGAGCAGAAATTCCAAACAGTCTTGGGGATGCTCTAAATCGTTCTAGAGGAGCTTCCTGGTGGCTTACAGATCAAGGTTCTGTAGAGGCTGATTCGGTTCTCAATTTTTATGTTAACATTCACTCAGATGCATTCCTTTAGTTCATGAAATGAGTAAATTAGTACTCTT
>NW_009602087.1:0-16745 GCF_000690535.1 Cariama cristata
AAAAAAAAAAAAAAACCACCACCACAGTGACAGGGCCCTGAGTGCACTAAAAGGCCCTAATGACTGAGCAGCCTTATCTGCAGTCTCCACCCACAAACCCAGACAAAGAGCCCAGGGGCTCTATTTAAGCTCAGGCCTGGCCCTTCAGTCCTAGCCTGAGCCATCCTGCAGGAGCACTGGTCTTCACCTCAGCCAGAGGTGTGATGGGCCACAGACTTGCTTCCCTGCTTGACCTCAGGATGGTTTTGTCATGATGGACCTGCCTGGCAATCACTAGACCTGATGCTCTCTGGCAGACTTGACTTCCTGGCTTGATCTCAGACCTGCCCTATCACCACAGACTTGCCTAACGCACTGGAGTCTGGCCTGAACCTGGTCCCCAAACCCCAGGTCTGCCCTACCTGCCTCCCTCAGACACTGTGAGACTAGGTCCTCCTGTGATCAGCCCCTAGCAGGGAACTGCTGGCCTTTGTGGCTTCCTGATATACATTTCAATTGTCCCTGAAGTCATTCTTAATCAGTCATGTTTCTACCAAACCACAGGGAAATGTGTATGTATACTTCATTCATGTTGCAGAACTGGGAATGAGAAGCAGCAAAAGATTATTTCTTCAGGGTTTAATGAAAGTGAAGGGAACACTGCAGAGCAGGAACAAAGCCACAAGACCATTTTCTTGGCCACCTGAAGTCAACATTGTGTGCTATGTTTTTCCAAGAGCTGTTTACAACCCTAACATAGCCATGGCTGGAAGGGACATCTGGAGACTGTGTAGTCCAACTTCCCCCACTCAAGTAGAACAGGTTGCTCAGGATCGTGTCCAGTCAAGTTTCGAGCATCTCCAAAGACGAAGTCTCCACAAGCTCTCTGGGCAACCTCTCCTAGTGTTCAACCATCCACACAGTAAACTCTTCCCCCCCCTCCCCCCGTCTTGTTTTAAATGGAATTTCTTGTAATTGTTTGTGCCCATTACCTCTGGTCACGATACTGAGCACTGCTGAAAAAAAGTCCTTCTTACCACCTCTCATCACATGCTTATACACACTGATACGATCCCACGGAGCCCTCTTTTATCAAGGTTGAATCCTAGTTCTCCCATGCCGCCTTTCATGTCACTAGACCTGCTCCACTATGCCCATGTCTGCCTCACACTGGCAAGCCCAGAACTGGACAGGATACTCCAGATGTGTCTTGCCAGTGATGAGCAGAGGGGAAGAACCATCTCCCTCAACCTGCTGGCAGTGCTCTTCCTAATCCTGTCCAGGAGGCTGCTGGCCTGCTTTACCACAAAGGCACATTGATGGCTTATGGTCAGCCTGTCATCCACCAGGATCTCCACGTCCTTCTCTGTCGGGCTGCTGCCCAGTCAGCTGGTCCTCAGCCTGGGCTAGCGCACAGGGTTACTCCTCCCAGGTACAGGGCTTTGCATGTCCCTGTGTTAACTTCATGAGTCCCCTGAGCTGGCCCGTTTTTACAGCCTCTCAAGGTCCCTCTCTCGCTAGTCACGCAACCCTGTGGTGCGTCAACTGCTCCTTCCAGTTTTGTATCACCTGCAAACTTGCTGAGGGCGTGCTCTGTCCCACGATGTCGACCATTAATGAAGACGTTGAACAGTATTGGCACAAGGCATCAATGTCCGAGTTAGTCCGGTAGCGACTATTTTCCAGGTGGTCTTTGTGCTGCTGATCACAATCCTCTGAGCATGGCAGTTAAGCCAGTTCTTGAACCACTTCACTGTCCATCAGTCTAGTTTGTCCTTCATTAATTTGTCTATTAGGATGTTATGGGAGACAGGTGTCCAGTAGGAAAAAAGCCTTGCTAAATTCAAGATAAACACCACCCCTGGCATTCCTCATCCTGTGAGCCAGTCATTTTGTTGCAGAATTCTATTAGGTAGATAAGGCATGATTTCCCCTTTGTAAATCAATACTAGCTACTCCCAACTATCATCTTGTCCCTCATGTTTGAAATAGCATCCTTCCCAGGATGAAGGTGGGATTGTCTGGCCTGCAGTTCCCTAAGTCCTGCTTCTTACCCTTGTAAATGACTGGAGTGACATTTGCTCTCCTCCAGTCCTCAGGAACCTTTGCCAATTACCACGACCTCTCAAAGGCAATCAACAGTGGCCTTGCAATGATATCTGCCAGCTCGCACAGCACTTGTAGGTACATCCCATCAGTTCTCACGGGCTTGTATCTGTCTGATCTCTACGTCTAATACATTCCTCAACCTGATTCTCCTCCACTGAAGGCAAGTAGTCCTTGCTCCAGACATTGCTACTGTCCCTGGGACCTGGCATTCATCTCACCCATAAATACAAGGGCAAAGGTAGCATTCAGTATCTTGTCCTTTTCTCTGTCCTTTGCCTCCAGGTCCTTTGCCCCATTCAGCAGATGCCTTACATTTTCCCTAGTCTTCCTTTTGCTGTCGATATGCCTGTAGAAGTCCTTGTTCAACCTCCACATCCCTTGCCAAATTCAACTCCAGATGGTCTCTGGCTTTAGATGCATCCCCTTCACGGTTGGACAGTGTCTCTGTACTCCTTCTGCGGCACCTGACCCTGCTTCCACTTCCTGTATGCTCCCTTTTTATGTCTGAATTTTAAACAAGAGAATTCCAAAAACATAATTTCTCATCACACATAATATTCAAGTTCTCTGCAGAGGACATCCCTGCTCTTAAGCTAGTACTTATACCCAGCACCACAGCAAATCTTAAAGATGTCACTTAATGTTGGAGGTGCTACCTTTCAGGTGAAAGAGAAGCCCTTGTCTCTTGAGGTCTTTAAACATCCACTCACATTTAAGAACAGGGGTATTAATTCCAGTCTTGTGGCATACATCAGTAGTTCTATGCCTATTCACATTTTCCTGCAGTTTTCACCTTAAACTCCTACTGGAGCTCCAAAAAGGACCAGCACCCTACTTAGCCAGAGATTAAACAATTTTTTTTAAAAACTCACATCCTTACAAAACAAAGCAACTTAAAAGTATATTTTGAAATGAAGATTTACAGAAATTTATACTAAAATATAGTATCAACCAGTAAAAGGTTTGAGATAAAATGAATTTGTAGAGAAAGAGTACTGACCAGTCATTTATCAAGCAAAATAATGCAACATACCTCTTCCTTTTGAAAGGTGACTTTGGCATGTCAGCCACAGGGATCATCTGTTCTCCTGGACGTACCCACATAATGGGACCATCATCACTGTCTTTACGACTCTCTAATTTTAAACTAGAAAGTGTTCCCCATGGCAGTGTACACTAATGGGAAATACAAGCCACAATTTTGAAGTGAGTTACTTTAAAAACTTTTTAAAAGGAGCCTTTATCTGTCATGATAAAAACATTTATTAAGATCATTCAATTATGTAAGCAAGTATCACATACTCTCACTTTATTATAATGGTACTAGATGGTATGTTGTCCCCCTTCTCCCAATCCATTCCCTTCTGTCCTTACTTTTAAGAAGGGTGATTCTTCCAACATATCAAGGAATTCAGGGAAGTAATCCCCCACTTCCTCATCAACTGCTCCAACCAGGCTGATCTGTCTCATTGGGCCAGCTCTATATGTACCATGAGAGTATGTTCTTTTTACCTACAAGTAGAATATGACAGCAAAAGTTATACTGAGTCCACTACAGCTCAAAGTCTACATTCAATTAACACCTTTATGATTATGTTTTCTGATTTCTATTAGTCCTACGGTCTTCAGTATACTTAACATTATAATAAAGTCAATTACCATAAACTCATCACCAAAGACAGAAGTTCTTACTAAAGACACATGTCAACTTGTATTTTATTTATTCTGAAGTCTGACAGTAAGATCAAGTAACTACTTATTGCCTTTCAAGAAAATAACATTCTAAAGTAGCAACTGTGAAAAGCTATTAACATATGTTCTGGTCAGTAACTAGTAAATAAAGATTCTTACCTAGATTACTCAAGTCTAGCTGAATTTTTACCTTTTTCCTGTCACAGTTAGGTAGAACCCTGAGTTACAACTAATTAAACTCTGAACATTTCCTCTGCTAATCATCCTCTCCAGTATGGCCTCTGTGCGAGCACATTAACCAGAGCTAATTATCACCGTGAAGACAGAGCTCATCAAGAGTTAGTACAGGAAGAGAGAGAATGACAGTTATTCCTTCATTTTTGCTGTGCTAACACATCTTCCTTAAAACTTTTAAGGGCTGTAACATTCACTGCTCAAGAAAAATCTTTTATTTTAAACTTGAACAGAAACATATATTGTTAGAAGGTTTTTTACAATAACCTGATCTGTCGTGTTACATCAACAAAATACTTAGGCATGAGATTGATGAGGATCATGTCCCCTTAAGCTTCCAATCTATTTAACAGGTTGAAAGACACAGTGGTGGTGTTAGATGAAATATGACCAGAACAGAACAGAGGGAAGAGCAGATGGATTACTGCACAAACCAAGTAAGGCTCCAGCACTGCATCTCTAGACGTTCTGCATCCAAAGCAAGAAAAGAAAAAAGGTGCAAGGAAAACGGTTAATAAAGTACTGCTTAGCTATGGTCCTCACCCAGACCATTAAAATTTCTAGTAATTACAGCAGTGCAGAAGAGAATTAACATCAGTTCCTGAAAATAGGACTAAATCATACAACACGGAACAATACTGTGCCCTTCTGAGATGCTAGATTGATGTAACCAAACAGATTCCAGAAATGTGGAACCAAATACTCTTCTTCAGATCATCTCAATCATCATACACACCCAGAAAATGGAGGACTGCCTAAAAGTAGGATTTTACAAAACATCTGAGCTAATGTAATGGCAAGCCACCCCAGCCATAAAGAAAAGAGCAGTACTGCTAAAGAGTAGTATTCCCCTATTCCCCAAATCCATAGTCATACATTCCTGTAGTTATTTTGCACAGACAGCTGGTGATTTTGTGATAAAACATCAGAAAATATTCATTTCTGCTGAATCTTCATCAGCTCAGTCCTCAGTTGTATCTGCACTGGCACAAAGCATCAAGAGCTCACGCAACTCCAACACTGGGACAAGAAAGGGACACTCAACTTGTCGTTACTGGCTTACTGGATAGACCGATTCCAAAGCACCCCGAAACCACGTTCTGAATCTACAGGTAGTCATACATCTGTTACTCACAGTTTACTGATAAACCTAACATGCAAAAGGATGTTTCTTCCACTGGCATAAGTAGCTTAGCATTCCACCATTCCAAGCCAGGATACTAAGCTGCTGTTTTCATCCACACCCCTGATTAAAGGCAACCATTTTTCTGCCTTTTTCCTTGCTTCCTTCTGCTACCACTACAATTCTCCAAAGTAACAAGCTACAGGACAAGAGGAAACAGCCTCAAGTTGCGCCAGGGGGTTTAGACTGAAAATTAGGAAAAATTTATTTACCTAAAGGGTTCTTAAGCACTGGAACAGGCTGCCTAGGGAAGTGGTAGAGTCACCATCCCTGGAGGTATTTAAAAGATGTATAGATGTGGCGCTTAGGGACATGGTTTAGTGGTGGACTTGGCAGTGCTACGTTAATGGTTGGACTTCATGACCTTAAAGGTCTTTTCCAACCTAAATGATTCTATGATTCACATAGCATATGATAAACTAGTTGTGGAATTACTCCAACTGAAAATGCTACAACTTCCCCCTAAAATACTAATTGAAGTTAGGAGAGGCCGTGAAGCTTTCACCTGATCAACTCACCTGTCTGCCTGATGTACCACTAGGTGTTGGCAGTGAAGCATAAAGTTAGCAAAGTGTTTAAGTGCAACATATTCCTTGCTTAAGGTGGATCAATTAAGAAATTTCTTACACATTCCCAAAAAGACCACGTCACTGAAAGTTAAAACTGAACTATCAACTCAACTTTTTAAGCATTATTTGTCCATCCCAACTCTCACCTATCTCTCCTGATCAATTATGTTCCCCTCATTCACCAGGTAGAACAGATTCCTTTTCAAGATCCAGCTTGGGAGAGTTGAAATACCAAAAATAACGCTAAGATAATGTCAAAGTTACAAATGATGAGTGGTTTCTTCTGGGACCACATTCAGTCATACCATTGCAAATAAATGCTCAGACATTTTATTCTGTGTAAGAACTCTGTGCTGGGGTAACCCCACGCAGCAGCTAAGTACCTTACAGCCCCTTGCTCACTCACACCTGCCCATAGTGAGAGACATCAGAGAGAACAGGAAAAGCAAGGAAAGGCATGGGTCCAGATAAAGACAATTTAATAAGTGAAGAAAAGAGGAAAACACATCAAGTGGTGTTTTTTACCACTCACTACCTCCCACAAGCAGATCGATGCTCAGCCAGCCTCTGAGCAAGAGCTACATTTCAGACCAAACAACCCCCCTGGCCCCCTCAGGTTTTTTTTTTTGCTGAGCATGATGTTATACGACGCGAGGAAATAGAGAATGGGGAAATGAACGGGGAAAAAGAGAAAGTCTTGACACTGCAAGTACTGCTCAGCAACAGCCAGAACACCAGTGTGTGAGCAACTGTCTTAGTCACAAATCCAAAACACAGCCCCATAATAGGCCACTACGAAGAAAATTAACTCTAACCCATCCAGACCCGTATAAACAGAAAATAAATCCATGCTGGTGATGAAAGGGGAAGATTAGCTCTCTCTTTTCCCTTCTTTCCTGCTCACATCACGTCTTCTGAAGGTGGACAGAGAGCCAGTTTATGGAACTGATCCAATTTCAATCCACAAATTACCTGAAGAATTTATCTATTAGAAAAACGATACAAATAAGAATTAAACAAAGACATAGGCCATGAAGACTAATGACTAGCCAGAAAGAACAAGAGGGAATTTGGAAGAGGAAGCAGCTGTTGGCAGTGAAAAGTGACTCCTATCTCATCTCTTCCATGGACTGGATTATAGCATCCTAAACTCTACACTCAGGTCAGGAGTAGCTATTTAAATGACACTACCTTAGATTAGGTTCAAGAATTAGAAAAACGTATATAAAAAGGTGAAGTCATTCTTAGAGGGAAGAACTAGCCAAACAAAATTTTCACTCACTCCAAAATTAGACTACTACTAAGTAATAGTGTGAAAACACCAAAAAAAGTTCCATTGATGTTTGACTAATGACAAAAGTAAAATTAATCCTGTTAAAGACAACAACAAACTAAACACAATCTACAGCATATTAGAAAACAGCAACATTTTCCTTTCCTTTTACTGTCAGTATCCTTTGGTCGATTTGTTCATAGGAAGAGAAAAAGATTCCTGTATGTATTTCTAAACTCACAAAACCAATGCTGATGTACTAAAACCGGTACTACTTAATTGAATTCTATACATTAAATTATGCACTAACCACAAACCAAATATTATACACCTTTTACAAGGTAATCTTCCTGAATGCAATTTTACAGGTTACAGTGTGACTACGTTTTCAGAATGTTATAAATCCGCTCAAAAAAAATACATGGAACAATCTAAATCCAGAATAAAAGAAGGAATCAATGACATGCAGCTGTTCTAGCATGTGGTCAACATGATCAGAATCAATACATATACACAAAAAAAAACCCCACACAGTTAAATGCAGTATAATACGATGGACAGGTAAAATAGATAGAAACATACAACATAGCCTAACTTCTTTCTTCTCATGTAAATTTGAAGTATGTCATCTAAAAAACACATAAAAGGACTGTCATTCTCTTGCATCAAGGTAAAGGAAAATTATGACAGTAAAAATCACCACTGAATTGAGAATTAGTAAAATTTGAGAATTATCTGCTTCTGTGACCAGTACGGCATCAACTGATTTTTCAGTGTAACTTAACTTGCTCCGTTTAAAGTAAGGAGTTCTAAAAAGCTAATATTTTGGCATAGACTTCTTGGTGTCTAAAAGAATATGAAGACTAAATCTGAATATATATATACACATAAAAAAATACTGACAATAATATACTTGAGCATTATCATCCTACAAATAAGAAATACTTTAGACACCATAAGTGAAAGATGTTTCCATTTTCTGTTTGAAAAAAGACACAAAAATGTAAACTGGGGCAAGCCACAACTGAATTCCTATTTTTAATATAGTAGGTGGATTTGGTTTTGATTTTTTTCCCCCTCAATTGAAGGTCTAACATTTTCCTGGGAGAATTTTAAAGGTTTAGATTTCTTTCAGTTTTTCAGCTTTAAAAGCAGGAAGTCTGGATAAGCAGTCCTCATAGAAAAAAAAAATCCAAACCAACTGAACCCAAAATAATTTCAAGAAACCCACAAAGAAAGCCCCACCAAAGCAGCAAAACAACAAAAACATTAAATCACCATAAAAATACGCTGGGAGATCAGAGGGAATAGTGGGATTCTATTTCACTACACAAGTGCGCAAGCAACGCACTTACACATTTGCATCTTAGAACTGAAAGCATCCAGCTTCACATTCACTGCTACTCCTTTAAATCTGTCACCTCAAACACTATACTCATTAAGATGCAATGTAGCATTCTTTCTTATTTGGTACATTTTGAAAAACTGCCCAAAATGTTTTCTGTTCCTTGCCAACTCTTTTCAAATCCTTAAATGCTTACCTATATTTTCAGTTCAAAATGGGAACAGATACTGAAGCATCAAAATTTCACTGAATGAATATTAATCAAAATTGCTCTGAGTTTAAAAATACCTGCAAATTTACTTGGTTACTTTTTACTTTTAAATCACATGCACTTCATGCTACTGTTTTTCAAGAAGTCAGAGTTTTGGTATCGGAATAAGATGCCTTGATAGTTCTATCATTACTCATTTAATTATGATTAAAGCTTTAATTTCAAGAAATACATCGTTTCCCAATTGGAAATTTCTGGAAATAAAATCAAGATTTTTACTGCAGTATAATTCCACTAATGTCCTTTTACTGCTGTAGTGGTGTTTTTTTTTATCACTTCACATGTTTCATCCTCAAATGCAATAGATGGGACATTTTTAAAAGCAAGATGATCTATTATTCTGAATTCTGATGACACAAAACCAGCCAAGCAGTCGATAAAGAATTAAAAAAAAATAATAATATGCCTCCATGGAAAATGATCTTGTGAAAGCAGAGTAGCTATTATGCTCTTGTAACTCAGGAAGATCTACGACAAGGTTCACTCTCAGATCCTGTTCAAGCTGCCAGTACAAACCTCTAGGGTTTCGTTTAGGTTTGGTTTCTGTTAATACAGAATGTGTGACCAAAAAGAGCAATATACAACTGTCAATTCATATTTACTGGTTGAAACTGTCAAGAAGCAATCTGGAAAGGTATCTGTTTTCTAAGTGGAAAAGAAATGTGCAAGTGTTGCAGATTTCTAATGTCATTCCATGTGAAGTGAGTCTTTGTTCAATGGTATTCAGTAAGTGAAAACTTATTTTGCTTGGAAGACAATAGGGTGCCACCATCTATCAAAAAGTCTCTTACACAGAGCTAAAATTCAATTTTTCATCATCTACAAGGGAGAAAAAAAATAAAAAGGAGGCTATACTTTGGGGATCTTGCATAACAACAAGCAGTTGGTAAAAACCATTAAAACTTTTTAATAACTAATTAAACATTCAAAAAGCTTAAAAGCAAGGAGTAAATTCTATCGCAAGCAAAAATCTACTGAAAGCTACTGAAACACAACTGAAGACACATAGTTCCAATAGAAAGAATTATTTCCAGAACACAGGAAAATAACATTATATGGAAATAAACACTATACAAATCTTTAATGAGAATAAGATGAAACACTAGCCAATTATTTCAGGTTTTCTTTAAAGAAAAAGACTTGCAGCAATTCTCCTCAAAAACTAAAAGAATAAATATTTTCAAGCAGGATTTCACAAATTAGGAAAGGAGTAAACAGCAAAAACCTCTCTGCAAGAGATAAACTTTTAAGACTTAAATAAGAAAGATAGCAAAGAGACAGTAACATTAAAAAGGGACTAAAAGAGAACTGGAATGAAAAGCTCTCTGTCCAGAACTTTAAGAAGTGACAACCACTCATTCGAAAAGTTAGAACACAAACATGAACTATCACTGCTACTGCATTTCTTCCTCTAAAATACTTACTTTATTCACTGTACTATCTGAATACCCAGTGTCCATCACAGTTAACATAGGCAACGTGGAATAAGTTAACTTCAGACTGGGAAAAATTTCTGAATTTACATCTGAAGATGCAAACTCCCTGCTGTTATGGAATGGGGCCGACTCTGTAGTCCTGCACTCACCCTTGAGCTACTGCTGGCACAGTAAACTAACATGAGTACTACCTTCAGCTCTGGGGCTCCCAGAACAAGAAGGACATGGACCTGCTGGAGAGAGTCCAGAGGAGGCCACGAAGATGGTCAGAGGGCTGCAGCACGTCTCCTCTGAGGACAGGCTGAGAGAGTTGGGGTTGTTCAGCCTGGAAAAGAGAAGGCTCTGGGGAGACCTTAGAGCAGCCTTCCAGTACCTAAAGGGGCCAACGAGAAAGCTGGGGAAGGACTTCTTACAAGGGCATGGAGTGATAGGACAAGGGGCAATGGCTTTAAACTGGAAGAGGGAAGGTTTAGATTAGATATCAGGAAGAAATTCTTCACCATGAGGGTGGTGAGGCACTGGCACAGGTTGCCCAGAGAAGCTGTGGATGCCCCATCCCTGGAAGTGTTCAAGGCCAGGTTGGATGGGGCCTTGAGCAACACCTGGTCTAGTGCAAGGTGTCCCTGCCCATGGCAGGGGGGTTGGAACTAGATAGTCTTTAAGGTCCCTTCCAATCAAACCATTCTACTATTCCACGGTTCTATGAAAATAATTTTCTAACTCAGTAATAAAACTAGTTACCTAGGCGTACGTTAAGTTTTCTGCTGGATTAACAAAACAAACTGGCTCAGCAGTTTGAGAAGCACCACAGGTTGGCACAAGAACATGCAAGAGCGAGTAAAGAAGCAAGGAGGACATTCTCTTTCAGCAGTAAAAGGTGCTAGATTGGCTCTGACAATTTGACTAACTACACACTGAGCAGTGTAAAATACAAGTGACTTTTCCTAAATTGAATAGGCTTAATGGTGAATATCCTCACATAACCTATAGTACGAAGGCTATAAGCTAAAAAGAAAAAAAGCTTTAATAAATCAAAGAGAACTGAAAAACACAAAACATCCTCTTGCAGCTCTGAAGAATCTAAGTATACCATCTTAAAGAAACAGGTGTCAAGGGAAGCAAGACACAGAAGAGTTAGAGACCATTTAGCCTAGTTTCAATTTCCTGAAAAAACAAGTAGCTAGATTCTTAACCACCTAGAAAATAAGATGGTAAAAGCTAACAAATATGGACATGTTAAAAAACCCAAGCAAACTAGCCTGCCTTTCTATGACAAGATAGGCTTTTTCAGAGGACCAGTACACACCTTCATATTTGTATTATGTTCTCAAAATTGCTACAGAAACATGGTCTAGTAACAGTGGGCAGTTTTAATTTGTGTGTTCACATAAATATCAATATGAAAGGACCAATTTTGTGGCACACAGCAAGGATCTTCCCTTAGAACACAACATATGCTTATGAAACCTGCGTGTAAGACAAAGCTGCAAGCCTACTACAGGAAAGGATCAAAGATCTTTGATAAACTGGAGAAGGGATCTGAATACACAGGATATAATTCAACATGAACAAAAGCAAAGAACTACACTCAGATATATATGATTAACTGCATAAACATGAAAAGGGGAGTGACTCACTCAGCAGGAGCTGCTGCTACAGCAGATCGCAAACTGCTCTGAAAAAGGGAGGAATAGGTAAGAAAGAGCAATAATTTGCAAGACACTTGAAGCAATCTTCTTGTACTCCATCACAACAATATATCAGGTAGACATTACCCATTTTCATTACTGTATTTTAAGAAAAATAAGGTGACTGAAGAAAGCATAAGGGGAGAGCAGTAAGGTTGATAAGGATATAACATGTAATGGTAAGCCGAAATAACTCAAATTACTTAAATGGAGGGGGGGCAAGGAGCTGTTAAATCTTCAGGTACAGAGAACACTGAAAGAAAAGCATAAACTGCCTCGTCCATTAAAGATCAGAATAAGAGGACTGGCAGGAGGATTAAGATAAGATTAAAAATAAGAAAAAAAGATTTTTCAACAGGTTTCTTTGGTAAGTGTGGAATCACCTAGAGATCTCCAGCAAATACATCAGATAAGCATTTGTCAGATATGGCAAATCTTGTCTTGAAGCACAGGAATTATTGGGTATTGTTCAGCATTTTACTTCACCTGTACTAAGAAGCTGCCTCTGGGTCAAGACTGAAGGACAGTAAAATCAACCTACTAAGCGTGGTTATGGTTAAACATGAAGTGTGTTCTTTGGGGTTTCACCAGGGCAATAAAACTTGACACTTGCTCAGCTTGAGTACACAGTAATGGGTTCAGAATATTAGAGCATTTGCCTCAATAGCACTAAAAAGCTTGACTGAAGTGATGTAAGTTGCAAGTAGGTGGCAAAAGCTGATTATTTATGTTCTTTGAAATCCCTCTAAGAGCCTGACAAGTAAGATTCATAGCTGTCATGTAACCAATGGAGGTGTTGCCATCTACATGAATGATGGAGTCCAGGGATGTACCTACAGCGGACAGTTTTCCACCACCTGAAGAGAGTGACATACTGGCTATAAGGATACCCAGGTTAATTCCATTTTAACCAAATTACAGAAATAGTCTGACTAAGCCTTACAGACAGTTCACAGAAACAGAGCTTTTCCACTAACCCAAAAAAATTTTAACAATTAAGGAGTACCTACACATAGGCCGAAGCAAGGTGACTGAAAACTCCCCAATTCCTCTCCCCCCAAAATTTAAAAGCTAAACCAGTTCCAACACAAACTCCTCTCTTGTGCCAGCTGTAACTATTCTCACAAGCTTCTGCCTGCTTCTAATCTCCTAACAAGTGAAACTACATTACTTCTGTCTGACAGGTATATTGGGAAGCTGAGAGTTCATTTTCTACTCTACAATTGTGAAAACTAAAGTAAATTACTTGAGGTTTAGACTTTGCAGGTAGACTTCGGAAAACTCCAATAGTTTTGATCTCACCAACAGAATTTACTGTGGAATCTTTTTAGATCTTTTTAAATACTAACCCTTGTCAGACTGATTAAACGTGCTACAAGAAGTTCTCAGAAACAACTAAAGAACATCATTACTAAAGTGAGCCTCATTTCAGTGTTTTACTTAAAATTAGCAAAGCAATACCCTTTCTTAAGGCTAAAGAAGGTTGAGACAGATATTCAAAGCAGACTTAATAAAACTAAGTTCCTACTTAGACATCAGAAAACAACTCACCTCTCAACTGAGACTATACAACTGCTAGACATTGCTCAGGCAGCTCAATACAACAGGGAACACAGCAGCACAGAGCTTTTGCGTTGTAGGAACAGAAAGCTACGTTTAAAATTTCATTGAAATATACTGCAACGGCACATGAGAATCCCTTTAAAACATCCACAAAGAACTCAACAAGACAGCAGAATATTATCAATCACACAAAATGTAAGAAGTTATGCAATCATTTAGTACATTTTGTAAAGAAATGTAGAGGCAGAAAACTGAAAGAGAGAAATAACTGATACTAATGAATCAGAAACTTACACACACAAAAAATACAGCTGAAGGTTAAAACTACAAAGTTCACAACTCTCAGATTCAAAAAAGTCCTGTCATGTCGCCGGAGGACGAACACTCTGACACAGTATGACTGTTACTGCTAGACTCTCATATTCCTTCCCAGACACCTTTGATACTGGCCCCAGTCAGAAAGAAGAATACTAAGCTAACAAAACATTTCAACTGGAGCAGATGAGACGAGTAAGACAAAATAGGCAGCCAGAATAAGACAAAAAATAATGAAATAAGATGGAAAAATAGAATCGATAGCTAGGCAACCAAGATACTGACTTAAATATTCCAGGAAACAGCAATGTGGTGCAGAAAATTATATAAGTCTGGTGTATGCCTGTATACATTATTTATACACACTACACATTTTATGTTAGCAAAAACACAAGGAGCCAAGTGTTTTCTGTCAAGCAACCAAACTCTGACAAGTGACAAAATGCTATGAAAACTAACTGAAAAGCTGAGAGAAAACAAAGGATACCAGAACTAAAAACTTCCAGTCAAGTAAAATATAGGTTAGAAGACTATGAAGTTGACCAGTTGAATGCTATAATAATACAGTTTATTTTCTTTCATCTACGACATTCTCCCTCTGTTCCTCCTTCACTTACAGAAAAGTGGGAAATTATGATCTCAACCCCAATGACCACAGGAGTCATTTAACTACAGATATTGGTGATACTACTGTAATAGCAAGTTAATCCATCCTTTCAGTAAAATAATTTTATTGTAATTCACAAAAATAAAACATGGGCTTTTCTTAACTGTTTCTTTAGGGCAGATACTAGCACACAGCTATGTTTGCATTAATGCTGCCCAACACAGCAGGTTGGACTTAACATACTTACAAGGACAGATCCAGCCTTTTACATACAGAATGACCTAAGATGGAGCAGTTCTGGGTAGCTACCCATAATTCTGTGATTTTTACTACTAAAGTAATGATTCAGTTTACATACTAAAAAAAAAATAGTGAATATATTTCACAGAATATTCATATTCCATGGCAGTGAATGTTTTCTGAACCAGTACTGCAAATGTTCTCTTGCAGAAACATTTCAGTTCTGCATATCCTTGTGGATAACGCACACTTGAAATTTGTCAATAAATGCAGTGTTCCATGCAAATGTTTACGTAGCCAAAGAAAAAAAAAAAAAACGTTTTTCATCAAAAAGATGACAGTATAACTTATACTTGAACTCTTCATAATTGCCTAAAACGTGAAGACTACAATAGCTTAAAAGTGTTCCATACAACATCTAAATTTACAAATAGGGAGTTAAACAGGCAATTGTGAGCTAAAGTTGATAGAATGAAAGACAGGATTGAGTTTGTTCACAAATTGTTTCAGAATATCTGTATGGGCTTTACATAATACCCTCATCACCAAGGTGGCAAACTAAGAAAGTTAAAATCTTTTTTTCCCTGAACTTAAAAGACCTGAAATATAAATAATTTATATGCAACAGTAATCTATCTTCTACAGCAAGTTAATAAATAGCAGAGGTGACGTTTAATCAGTAGCTGTTTTTGAGTATACAGTCATTTCTCTCCAGAAAATAATAATAAAAAAAACAATAATTAAAAAAAGAGAGATTCAAAAGCTGCCTGTCATTTTGCCACGAGATTCAAAAGCCGCCAGCCAGTTTGCAACGTAATTTAACAGCTTTCAAGAGAATTCAAGTAACTGAAGGGGAATGCGAAGGAGTAAGGATCAAATTAGTAGCTACATTAACCACCGTTAAGTTCTCTTTTAAGGATGGATTTAGATGCCTCAAACTACAAATGCAACTAATTAACTATGCCCTACATGAGTTTTACATTTAACATTGTTCTAACGTATTAAAGTATTTCAGTTTTATGAAGAAGTTCATACATATAAACTACAGTTCAGATGCCCAGATAGCTGCAGCTAAATCATTTTAACCCTTCAAAACTCACGGTTAAGCTTCACCTACAGAAACAAATCCAAAGAAACCTACAGACACACACGCATGCAAATGCTTCCCCTCCCCCATAAAATCCAATTTTGTCTCAGCTAATAGGCTCCTTATCTTTAATACTGCAGAACTTATTAAAGAATTTCCTTGTTTCTAGTCTTCTGCGTCATCCACACAGCACAGCTAATAGCACCTGTATTCTAAAAAAACTCATTCACAGTTGTTTGAAACTACTATATGACTTTAGAAAAGTAAAATGTATAACCTCTTACCTGAGCATGAAAATTTGACATAGTCGTTGTCTCTATATCTTTCTTTCCCAAAATCTCCATTTTCACTGGTGAATTGGGAAAATTAAATGAAAAGTAGTCTAAAAAGTCAGGTAAATAAGTAGCTGCCCCATGAACAATACCCATTACATAGTAAGCTGCACAGTTTTCATTTTCACTAAAAACCAGACCCACAAACTCTTCTGCAAATCTCTCCATCTCCACAGGAGATAAGTGGGAGAGTTCATTACTGTAGGCATGGATAACTGATGCACCTCCGTTAGGCTGGTGCTCAACATGAATCAGCTGTTTGAACTCCAATGTGTCCAGCCTTTTGAGTTTATTTTGAACCCGTGGCTCCTTTAACGAGACAAATGGAAACTCACTGTTCTCTGGTATCTTGGACTCACAGTCCTTCTTGGGATCCATATTTTTCCCATTGAAATCCTTAAGATGATCATCTATGATGCCTTTGGCTTCCTGATCCTCAATATCAGAAACCAATCCTGAACAGATGGTCTGAATGGACTTGCTGTACATTTTTGGACGCTTCCTCTTCTCGTTCTCTTTATGTTTCTTTTTCTTTTTCTTCTTAACTTTTTTAATCTGTAGCTCTTCTGCATTAGTTTTTGGTTTCTCCTTCCCACCTGTTGAGATGAAAAACAGATCTCTTAAGTATCTTCATATTCAAAATATGTATTTAAAGATCTGAAGTTACCAAAACTGTCACCTTGGCACACAAAGACCAGAGACCAATACAGAGGGTCACAATGTGTATCTTACTGAAAATGATTAGTGAGACACCTGCCATGTTCACATTATGACTGACAAATAAGCGGGGGGGGGGGGGGGGGGGGCGCCAAAAAACACACC
>NW_009602087.1:16776-42810 GCF_000690535.1 Cariama cristata
CCACTATGCAAGTTTCCCAAAGCTGCTTTCATGATGAGTCGCAATCCTTAATCACACTCTTTACCTTTAACCGGTCATCAGCAATTACTATACCAGAAAGTTCAGAGACATTCTATGACAGTTGTCAACAAATGTTGACAAACATGGGGTTTACAAACTGTCAGTGACTATTAACTATCATCAGCAAGCTGTTCACAAGATGCCACTGCCAGAACCTACCTTGTCAGACAGCTTCACATGGTTACTTTTGCAGAACTAAATAAACTTTAAGGAAATACATGTGGAAACATCTAAAAACTGACCCCATAATTCCTAAAAAAGTACTAATTTAAACAAAATAAAGAAAAACTAAAGAAAAAAATTACATTAAAAAAAGCCCCAAACAACCAAACACCAAAACCCAAAACATCACAAAACAGGAACTCATTCTAAGTTTATATAATATGCAAGCTGAACTGAAAACAAACTGTAATGGCCTAAAGCCAAAAAGTACTCATTTGGGGATAAGGTGTTCGAGTGATTCCCAAGGCAAACATTCTCTCTCCCTTGTTTTAAAGGGTTTTTGTTCAAGTGCTTTGGGGTTGGGGTTTTTTTTACAAGTAATAGAACATGGCAGCCAAAAGAACTTCTCTCACTACACTGCCCTGAGGTCTAGAAGTTGAAATCATTTCATGATTTGGTAAGTCAAATTACTGGGCATGTTACAGCGCAAAATTATATTCACAACAAGCAATTCAAGATCAGCAGGTTCAGAAAGAAGTTTAGAATTTTAGTCTTGTAATGACATACACAATTTCTAAAGTAATCTCAAATCCACAAGAGTTAAGTTAGCCAGTCTCTACTACTATGATGTAGTAGACTATTTTCAGCTTGCAATCCTCAGCCCAAGTAATTCACAAGAGTCCTGAAAAAAAAAAAAAACAACTAGAAAAAACACACAACTCTTGGTGCATGGAACCACACATTCTTGCAGATTTTGGATATGGAAGGTGCAGATACTGGAAAGGAGAACAATTAAGACACTTGCCTCTGAGGCACTTCAGGTTTGTGACAGCAGCTACATACCTCCAGGATTTCTGAAGTGGAGGCTGGCAAGCTAGTTAGTTCTCCAGTTTCTATTTTCTCATCTTGTAGGAGGGAAGAAGTGCCTCGACATCACTCGTTTCTTACCTACCCCAAACAAGGAAGTGGGCTCTAGGATTTCTTAACCTAATCCACACAGTTAAGAGCTACAAAGACTCCCTTCACTCTATATCAGATTTAACATAGCATACCGTATGCGCACAATTTCACTTTTAGCTAACGAAGTTCAACCGCCAAAAGGCACAGTATCCTCATGAAAATCTGTCCTTTCATTAGACTAAATTTAATGTAAAACCAGCATGGGCCTCTGCAACACGACCGCTTCATCTGGTAGATGCAATATTCACCACTTCTTTGTTAACCTCTTCCTTCTGCCATACGGGTCTTTACATCTAGTGGGCATGGAAAGGTCAGAAAGAGCAGCAACACGTGTACAACCAAGTACCTCAACCACAGAGCAGTCCTGAAAACAGTTCATTGAGGGTGTCAGGGTACTTAAGTGAAATGCCATCACCTGACAAAAATGACATACTGCTCACATTCTGGGGTATTGTACTGGTGTCATTACAGCACCAGTTCCATTGGGGGGGTGGATAAAACCAAAGAAACTGTTTATGACAGTGGGAAGTTCCATATTACAGGCTTAGAAATCTCAATCCAAACCTCAAAATGCAGACTACAGAATAGACAATTTTTTCCTTCCTCCTGACTGCAGGAATACACAACTAGAGATCATCCAAGAGTCTACAGGTATTTCAAACTCTTAAAAATGCTTTAACTTACCATTTTTAAATTTCACTCTAAACATGAAAATTCATTGCTATACTGATGGGTATCATCATAAAGAAGTCAAACATTTCCTGATATTCTATTAGTTTGAATATAGAAAATACGGAATTATAGCACTGAATGCTGCAGCAAGGTGAGGCAGGAGAAAGCAGGGGTTACCTGTCAACTCACTTCACTCGTTCTCAAATGGAGCTCAGATTTTGCAGGGATTAGTCACTCAGATCTGGGACTTGGTGTATGGCAGGGAAAGAACAGAAATTTATATTCATTGGGGTACAATCAGCAGTAATGTAACTGGCAACAAATACAACAACTTCTAAGTTTAAAGCAAGAAGCTCTTTACTATGACAAGAGCCAAATTGCACTCTCATACTTCAGCATGTCTATAATCACCAAAGAAAACCTTAATAAGATTGAAGATCAGCATCTATACATCCTTATTGAACATCCAGCTATTAAATTACATTCCATTATTACTAGTTGAAATGTAAAGTATTTACATAAAAGATGGGTATGAATCTGTATCTGTGAAAAGTTACCTCAAAAATTGTTGACTTCCATTTCCACATTATGAGAAGGAAGATTATTTGATTGCCCCTTTCAGTCTGTCCCATGCCCTGCCTTTGTATCTTCCAAGAAGTTTTACTGACTAACAACCAATTTCATTTGACTCCTTCTGTAATATGTCGTGGCTGTTTTTTAATCCATCATTCAGTGTATTTCACAGATGCAGCTATGCACAAAAAATACAAACACACAACCACACACCCACCACCAGACAAAAGCCACACACTATTTTCAAGGTTACAAAACTACAAAACAGGCTTCCTAGAGAGGTGGTCGATGCCCCAAGCCTGTCAGTGTTTAAGAGATATTTGGACAATGCCTTTAACAACATGCTTTAAGTTTTGGTCAGCCCTGAAGCAGTCAGACAGTTGGACTGGGTGATCGTTGTAGGTCCCTTCCAACTGAAATAGTCTAGTCTATTCTAATCATCAGTAAACAGCACTCAAAATAGCAAAGCCATGATCTCAAAAGCAGTGGTGCTTTTCAGACAGAAACAAGAGGGGAAAAAAAGTAACATACACAATTAAAATCAGATAGATGGAACGTAAATCAGTGTCAAATTATGCAAAGTTCACATAAACGTATCTCAAAAAGGTTTGCATTGAAAACCAATTGTAGAAATACGTTTTGGTTAACTTGGTATACACCTACACAAGTACTCAAAACCTTAAGAGGGATTACACTAAGACATTTTTAAAGCAAAGAACATTTATCACTCTCTGTGCTTGTTTTCATATCATCTCCATGCAACCTTCCGAAGGGGAGAAAAAAGCTCTTAACCACAGGATAAAAATAATTTTTTCTTCCTGGTATCCAACACAACCTTCCTTCCAGCTTGAAGAGGAATTTTCTGTTCAAGCTTTAAAAACAAGTATTTTAATAATACAGACTGTTTTTACTTTTGATCACAGACTACAAGGGTTATGCCATTTACAGATTTATCAAGTATTAAAGTTCACCAGTACATGCCTTCTCAAATCATGAGAAGTTGCAAAAATGGTGCACACAATTTGGAACCAAATAAATATTTGCTAGCAGCCTCTCATGTCTGAACACAACTCTCTTCTCTTCCACAGAACTTTTTGGATCTCTATATACCAAAAAGGATAGAACTGAGGCCATTTTTAATTGTGAAACACCTGGAAACCAAGAAAGCAACAATCACTGAAGGAACAAAAGGCTGTATAACAAAAAAAAAAAACCAGAAGATCTACGATGGGAGAGAGCAGAGACTCCTGAACTGCTCGTTGCAACTGGGAAGAGCAGGAGCAAAATCAAGATGAGGAGTGTCTACCCTTGGGAGACAAAATATGAATCTCTTCTTCAAGGGTCTGAGCTACTGATGCCACTGGAAAGGAAAAAAGCCTTGAAACACGGAAGTCAGAAGAGAAAAGGAATACCAAATGGGATTTTTTTCATTACTAGAATTGAAGACTTCAAAAAAAAAAATTACATACCAACAAGAGTAAAACTTAGCTCTCTAAAAGCACTGCAAGCAGAACTGAAAGATAACATGGCTTCAAAAACTAATCAGTTGTTTTGAGCCTTTTTCAAATTCACACAGGCTTATGCTACTGCATAGACAAGACAAATTCTGTCAAGAGCTCTACTTTATTTTCACACTGGCAGCAAGTGACATACTCAGGGAAAATTTTTAGGTACTTCAGACACTGTATTTTGTAGAGAAAATTACATTTATATTATAATATTAAATTGAATACTGAAAGACTGGAAAAAAGTTAAATTCATAATTATTTGTTTGGTCTTCAAATGTGGATATATGATCCAGCTGAGCAATCTAAGAGTTCATCACCACAGACGGGTAGAGTCCAACTCCCCACTTTCCCCTGCCACTGCTCCTGGCACATTGTCCTACACCACTTTCGGTACTGACTGCTTATGCTCATCTGATGGCACAGAAAAATAGACTTAACTTAGCAGCTCAGCAGAAAAGTATTCACTTTGCTGCTACATTAGTGAACAGGATTGGTTCACAGCATTGTCAGACAGGAACTAGAGCATGGAGATCACCAAGAGCAGGCAATGAGGAGTAGCAGAACCCACCCGACATCAGCAGCAGCAAACTGCTTGGTCTGCTGAGCTACTCTGCCCACCACCCCTTCATCTGTCCACCCCAAGCACTGAACAAGGTTGAATTTTTAAGGGTAAAAATATCCCACCCACCACAAACAACACTACCTTAAAACATACAGGAGATAGGACCAAGTTCTTAGCAAGCGTTAGTGGAAACTTTCCTAACCCAAAAGCTTGAACTTTTAACATTAAACAATTTACCTTATTAAAGGTAACATTCTAGTAAACTCAACTGTAATATGGATCAGAGTACGCTTTCTTCCCTCTGTCATTCATTCCAGCAAGCACGGGTGGTGCTGTTCACTGCTTGTTCCCAATACTGCTTTGATATCAACATAGACCCAACACTAGAATACTTGTGTTCAATTATTTCAGCATACAGCCAAAGTTTTCCTGAGCAATACAAATACAAAATGGAAAACTGATTTCTAGAAGTAGTATTACTCAAAGCTGAACAGAAGTTCACAGAACGAGGAGGAGGCACATTTCTTGCCTAAGGCTTCTGCTTTGCTGAATTTCAAAGATCCACTCTGAAGTAAGTGTTTAAAGCTGCTCAAAAGCTGCAAAGACTTCAATAGCAAAAGGAATTAGTTTGCTGAAATACTGGGATTGCTATTAGCAATGCCCAATAAAGTACTTTCACCTTATTCTTCTTTTGCATTAGCCATAGAGACCAGCACAAACACACTCATTGAGTCACTCCTCTGCTGCAGATATGAAAATACGTTAAAGCAAAACGTGCTGCTTCTTCCAAAACCAACAATGGTGCTTCGACACTTGGCTAATAGAACAAAAAAAAAAAAACCACCTCACCAAAACACGAACAGCTGCCTTCAATGGCTCCCCAGGGCAGCAATCAAGTTGCCCACAGCAGACATACAGAATTCAGTGAAAACATAAGCAATCCAAAAGGCTAAATAAAGATCCAAACACTAAGACTGAGATATCCAAACCAGCTTTGTTTTAAGCAAGATTTGGCAGCAGCAGCGGAGTGCTTGATGATTAGCTAACTTATTTCACCCCTCAAGTGGTTACTATTGAGGCACACACTCAAAATGCAAAACCTTCAAGACAAGTGTTTCAGAGAGTCTTCACCAGCAATCACAATAAAGGTGTGTACATACACACATATATATGCAACTGCTGTAATCTAATTTCAGCCAAGACAGCAGCCATTTTGAAGTGCATGGCATCTCCTGTCTCTGTATGTTGTGAGATGCCGTTAGACAAGCACAGCTACTGAAACACCTATAAGCAAAATGAAAACCTTTTTCCACTGCATGATTCAGAAACAAAAGACAGAAGAATTTTCACTTGTATTAAAATACTCTTTTAGTTAAGGTGAGGCGGAGAACTGCTTTGGGACTCCAAGAATGAGGAATAACAGGGGTGGAGGCTGGGAGAAAAACTCTTAGCACCCACAGACATTTACAGGAACTTCTCCCTTGATCTGATGTTAAAAAGCAGACCGAGCTCACACTTTACAGGAATATAAAAAAAGACCAAAGAACAGAAAAACTTTAATTTTGATTCTGCTGTTATTCAGCTAGCAATATCTGCATGAGGATGGAGTTATAAAACTTGCTCTGTATTTTTAAAGAAATTAGAAGAACAGAAATCTGTGTTCATTCTGGTCATGCATGCTTATACTCAGCAATAAGAGAAATACCTCTGAACAATTTTCAACCATCTTCTAGGCAAGTCAGGCCTTACATACAATACATACTTCTGCCACTGCACACATCTACACGATAGGTAGATCTTTCAAGGTAACTCATTAAATTTATTTCTTGTGGTGCCACAATATCCCTGCGACTCACAGCACAGGACCTATTGCTAAGGACTGAGATTCAGAACTGTTTGGATTTTATGCAAATAAGCCAATGCTCTGTTATTACTAGATGATATGTACTTGTAATTTAAATTGATGCTAGACAGCCTGAACTCTGGTAACTACAGATTCCTTTCAAGTGTGAGTTTTTATAAGAAGAAAACTCAGAAATTACCTGACACCTATTTTAAGTTGTGTTTTGTCCATAAGATCATTTGATCCCAAATTTTATGTAAGTAGAGGCCACAAAGCTTTTACTTCATTCAGTTGTTTCAACTAGAGCAGTGTTTCTTATTTCTCAACTCTGAGGTCACAGCCCCCAAAATTATTAGAGGAGAAACTTTAGAAGAAAAAAAAAGAAAACACACCACATTAGTAACAACACTAAATTGTTCTTTTCCAACAGTTTTCTAGCTGACAGCTAACAGCAGGAAGGGACAAACACTTTTAACTGCTGCCAGTAATTAAAGTCACTTTTCATTTCCTCACTTCAGGAGAGCTCAGTCACCAAAATTTAACAGAGCTGAGGAGCACTTCGTAGGGTATACGAGCACAGAGGAAAAAATATCAATGCAGAGAAGCCTAAACAGGGACCACATTTCCCAGATTTTTCAACTGAACAGAAGGACTGGAACACAGCATCTTACTCCTTGTTCTCTCGCACACGAAAAGTCACAGTAGTATCAACCAACTGCAGGTATACTACTTCTTCTGCGGTGAGAGATCAGCCTGGCTATTCCAGTTAGAAAACATTATTTAAATCTTTGGCTTGGTCCTATACCAGCTATCTCCTACTGCAGTACTACAAGACGTTCTGCCTAGTACTCTCCAGTAACAGGATAGGTAAGAAGTAACCTCCAGTTAATGATCTCCACGTTCTTTCCATAGTCCTACATGGCCAGACACGACTCAAACATTTTCTAGCATTCTCACTGCAATTCAGACTAAAGCTACTGACATATTAGAAATTTATGATGACTCCACTCTGCTACAGCTCTTCAGGCTGTCTTTAAATAGTCAGCACAGAAATCGGAGTTCAAACCACTGAAGTGTCCCCCTAGATGTTACAATGAGTTTAAAGTTCATGACCACAAACAAGCGGGAAAAAAAAGCTTAGAACAGGAGCAGCCAAGATGCCATTCTCCAACCAGTAAATAAATAAAATATGCAGTCGTAGAGAGTACAAGTGTTCTTGGAGGCATTGTCACTCACAGTAGCAAAAAAAAAAAAAAAAATTCCAAAAGAAAAAAGCCACCCAGGACAAGAAAAACCATGACAAGCTTTTCAGATCCTAAAACACCTTCAAGTTTGTACCAGCCAGATAGTTACATGACAGAATTTTATATTTTGATTTTAACATAACATATCATGTATTATGACTTTAGTGTATATATTTTCAATAAAGATAATTTTATAATAATTTGATAAGTTAAAGGAAAACACATTACAAAATAGTTCAAAAGTATTAGAACTGACTTCCTCATAGACTTAAAAGATGCACACAGAATTCTCAACAGACAAAATGCACATAGTCACTCTGCAAATAAGGAGAATGAGCAAGATCAACTGCTGACAGGTTGACAAGCTAATAGACCATGTGCTGAAAACAAACATAACTTCAAGGTGTCTGGGTACACAGCCCGGGAAACAAACAAAACAGCAGAAGTACAACTGAGAGCTATCTCGTTCTATTTATAGGCTAGAAAGTTTGACTATTAAACATCAGAAGAATCAAGCCTAAAATACATCAAATAATCCCATTTTATGTTGTCTCAGACCTCCTGGAAGGTGACTAGTAACAACCACCTTGAGAACAGTTCTTCAAGATTTTCAGAAAGTGATGCTTATAGGCATACAAACACAGGATGTGATAAAAGTTGCTACAATGATACATGTTGACTTCTACCATGTTTAGCTCATTAAAGTAACTGTCATTTACCCATTACAGTCACAAAGGAAGATCCTAACATGCTTCCTCATATACCCTTTCCAACAATTGCACTTATTATGAAAGCTTCAATGGGATGTTGTAAGATAAGCAGAGATCTATAAAGTGATTAATAAAAAAAAATAAAGCTCCATAATATTTTAAGTTAATTCTTCTACAACAGTCTGAAAATACAAAGTCTGCAAACAGTCACTGGAGTCTGGCCATCTGAGTTACCACATTAAATACATCTACATAAAATTATAGATTAACTATTTTACATACTTTATAAAAGTATTTCAAAGAGCAGCAACCTATTATTCCTTCCAGACTTCTCAATCTCTACTCTCCAAACAAGTCAACATACAAAATCATAGAATGGTTTGCGTTGGAAGGGACCTTAAAGATCATTCAGTTCCAACCCTCCTGCCATGGGCAGGGACACCTTCCACTAAAATAAAAACCATAACAGAAATCCCACCTAGACTGAAAGCAAGGAGAGAAACTTGGTGGAGGGGGAAGGTATAACAGAAGATTTCTGTTCAAAATTATAGTTCTGCATATGAGAATGAGAATCTGAAGAGGAATCACACAGGACACAATTTTTGTGCAGTTCCACATGTCTGGATACACTATGGGGTGAAAAAGTGCTGATTTAATCATCTTAATTCAATGAATCCTTCCACTTCAAGCAGCAAAGGCAGCAAATACATTCCTCTATCAGCATTTTTCACCCTGCTATGGAAGAACTTTAAGGACAGTAGAGTAACCCACGTAGAAGTAGACCTCTTTTCTGAACTGACCATCACAGTATTTTAATTCATCTGTGCAATCAAAATTAGAACCAAAACTCACTTCACATATGCAATACAATCACAAGGCAAAAGAAAAATATTGTGTGTGGACTCAGTCTAGCAACTTACCCAAAGATATTTACTAGCAATAAGCTGGAGGTAGAAACACTGTTCTCAGATGAAGAGTTCCTATAAATGTGACAGCATTGCAATTCTCTCTGAAGTCTTATCTTTGAGTTCCTTGTCTTTGAAATAAAGTAATTTAAAAAACCCCTACAATTATTTCCACAGTCTTCACCATAAAAAGAAGTTTCAAATAATACATGGGCATATGCTACACATAGCCTATCATAATTTATACCCACAGCCTTCAGATCAATACTTCAGATCTCTTCCAACCAAAAAAAAAATCTCATATGGAAACCTTTTAACCTGCACAGATTTTGCAGGCAGTGGTAGAAAGAGACCTGACTTTTGGTTTTTTATTGATGTACCAGAAATCTTTGGTTCAAGCTCCACACCCCCACCTCCAGCAAGACACACTTAAAGCTATTACAGCAGAGTTCTCCCTCTGGTTGCCACCTGCTCCATCCCAAAGCAGCATCTGCGGACAGTGTCTCACCCAGCCTGGACAACAGCAGAGACTGCTCGAGTCCAGCACTGTCGGCTCCTGTTAAGTTCTCGAAGATTTGCATAGCCAACTGAATGCCCTAGCTGAACAGCAGGACTAACAGAGCCAGCAGCAACATCAGGGTAGAAATGAATCACTCATGTAAAGGGATGGGACAGAACCAAGAGTAAGCAGCAGCAAAGACATCTCCGAAAAACTTGGCAAAGTGACCCACCAGCCACACAAAAGGTAACTAAATGATTTAATGCATTCTTTCTGAAAAATGTTTGAGGCCCACTGGAACTCAGAAGAGCTCTGCTCTCACTGATTTCATCGCACATATCCTACCTGTATTTTGCATCTGTGTTTCACCCTATACTCATATTTTATTGATGAAAGTCGGTAACTTGGTGCATAAGGACTGTGAAGCAAAATCAGTATTACAGGCAAATCAGTGTGGTGGGTTGTCTGCCCTGCACTCATACCTCTGTCCTTCCCATACCCTCAGTGTCCCATCAACTAAAGCGCATTGCTTACAAATCCTTCAACAGTTTCCCTAAAGACACACAAAGACAACATACAGTGGATGGGAAAAAACATGCAGTACGACTCGGAGGTAGGTCTCATCTTAAATATAGCAATTTCATCATTACTTCTGTGCAAAACCCACCTATAAAAAAAATTTAAAGGGTCATAAGAATGCACAATTAAAATAAATGTCACTTCTCCCAGAAGAACAAAAAAAAACCCCCAACCTTTAGAAAACAATTTGTACTTACAGATATTCATACCAGCACGATAAAGATGTTCATTCTCCCTTTTTCCCTGCATTTTGGCACTCCATAAACCAAGGCATTTAATCTTGCAGAAACACACACTAAGAATTTCTCTTGCATTTTAGAAAATGCTGTGTTCTGATATAAGTGATGAGAAAAATAAGACTGACTTTTTTTTTTTAAAGAGGGAAAATACAAATGGGACTGTTTACAAATAAGCCCATTAAACCTTCTTCTTTTTGCAGGACCTCCAGTAACCCTCAGCCATGTCACATTGGTGTGAATTTTTTTTGTATGAAGCTTTCAATTTCTAAAAGGTAACTTTTTCATTACGCAGATTTTTTGAAAAGTAAGTTTAAATCACTTATATTTCCTGAATTTTTAACAATACGCATGCGCCAAGAAGTCTTCCAGAAACTGAGCTCTTCCTTCCACATAACAGACAGAAAAAGGAGCAATTATATAGCCTTATTCTACAGAGAATACACCTGCAAGTGCCAAAGAATGACAAAAAAAAACTTTTCATTCTAAATGTGTAAGAAAAGCTACCAGGCTCTCTGAAAGAGTCAAACACATTTCCTTTAGCAGCCTCGGGAACTGCAAAAATACCCTTTTTAAGAGTTGCCCTTCTCCAATGTAGGCAAGTTTGATCATTGCTTTCAATGGAACAGCAACCCAAATTTAGGTAGATGAACAGTTTACATCCCTAAGCTTCCTAATAGAAAACTCTTCCACATTCAGCTCAAGGCACCAAAATCAGGCTTATGCACTCTCAAAACTCTCCCTCAAAAGGCATCAGTCCATAGTACCAATCTCTTCTTCTGTAATTAGCCTCCCTTTATCTTGGACAGCTAGTTTAACTGCCTGAAGTCAGAGAGGCTATCATCTCCACTCCCTCAACGAAAGTAAGTCACAAACAGGAAAAAAAAAAACAAAACAAACAAAAAACAACACACAACAAAACACACACCAGAAAAGACAAAAACCAAAACACTAACAATATTCTCAACATAAGAACAGCATTCAGCAGATAGTCAGAGTAACATTTTACACCAAGATATAGACCTAATGCCTAGAAGAAGGAAATAAGCTGTCTTTAGAGACCAGTACTGTAGACTTCTAATACACACACAAAAAAACCCCAACTACAAAACCAAAGAACCAAAGAATACGAGAAAGTAGCCTAGTTCCAAATCTTTGTTCCTAAGCCCACACAGTGAATTCTGAGCTCAGAACAAAAGGGCTTGGAGCTTAACTTATGTTCCACAGGAAGAAGATATCCTTAGATGAAGAGTTAAGAACGTTTGAGAAGGTCACAGAGGCACTGACCACTGATACATAGAAGTTGCATCTTAAAGCACTTTTGCCTTTGCTCTCTTGCCCTCAGCTTCCAGGATATAGAGCTCGATCATCAGAAGGAATCAGGAAGTATTATACAAACTTCACAGCACATACAAGCACATCTAGTCAGATTTTGGAAGCCCACAGAAGACATCCAGAGCTGCTGTTCTGAACAGGATAAAAACCCAGTGGAGAGGATCTGTCTGCTCTAAATAACTGCTCTCCTTACACACTCCCTTCTTTCCCTGAAATAGGAGTCAATTTTGCAGTATACTGGCAAACCAAACATAGCCTCTACAAAACACTTCCCATCAACATCTTAAAGAAAACCTAAAACATATTACTTGACTGATAACATGTAAGATCCACAAAACAGGGATAAGGCACCTAACACACTTATAGCACTGTTCTCTCTGAGAATAACCTATCCTGCTACTCAACTAGCTCAGAACAGCAGAGGTGTTCTAACGCAGACCCTGTGCATATGCTTTTTTATATTAACTTGAAAATAAAGCACCATTTGAGGCCCAATACCTCCATCAGTTAACATTTATTAGATCTGCATAACAAGACTTGCTGTCTTTGCAGCTTCCATCTCATCTGCTGAATGGCAACAGAAATAGGACAGTGTAAAAAAAGGCTGATACACAAACAAAACCTGAAGAACTTCACTGTTGAGGCAGTTAAGTGTTGCCCAGGATCTCAACCACCAACTTCCTTTCATGCTCAGCACAGACAAGCCACATCTGTTCTTTTCACAGGAAGCCACCAGCTTACACATTCCTGTTGGTCTAAGCTGATATCTTACAATCTGGTCAAGACAGGTTTTAAGCTGTCATAGTTGCTAACACAGTTACTTGGAGCTGTGAGTACAGCATAGTATGTGATGTAGTAATTACAGGGTTCCATGCCTCTGACCTCCTATGAACATTTGGAAGATAGCATTTTGGTTTGGGGGTTTCAGTTTTTTGTTTGTAAACCAAATCCTACAGAAGACAAAATAACAGAAAAATATATCCGAAATTTGTTCCTAACTTCAAAAGCAGAGTCTGAAAATAACAGATAAAAAAAAATTGGTCTACTTAAATAACCAACACCCTCACAGAAAAACTGATGCAGCATGACCTAGATCAGCAAAGAGTGAGGTGGATCAACGACGTGCCTAACTGCCATGCTCGGAGGACTGTGATCAGCAGCACAAAGACCACCTGGAAAATAGTCGCTACCGGACTAACTTGGACATTGATGCCTTGTGCCAATACTGTTCAACGTCTTCATTAACGGTCGACATCGTGGGACAGAGCACGCCCTCAGCAAGTTTGCAGGTGATACAAAACTGGAAGGAGCAGTTGACGCACCACAGGGTTGCATGGCTAGCGAGAGAGGGACCTTGAGAGGCTGTAAAAACGGGCCAGCTCAGGGGACTCATGAAGTTAACACAGGGACATGCAAAGCCCTGTACCTGGGAGGAGTAACCCTGTGCGCTAGCCCAGGCTGAGGACCAACTGACTGGGCAGCAGCCCAACAGAGAAGGACGTGGAGATCCTGGTGGATGACAGGCTGACCATAAGCCATCAATGTGCCTTTGTGGTAAAGCAGGCCAGCAGCCTCCTGGACAGGATTAGGAAGAGCACTGCCAGCAGGTTGAGGGAGATGGTTCTTCCCCTCTGCTCATCACTGGCGAGACACATCTGGAGTATCCTGTCCAGTTCCGGGCTTGCCAGTGTGAGGCAGACAGGGGGATAGTGGAGCAAGTCCAGCAAAGGGCCCCGGAAACGATTAAGGGAACAGAGCATCACTCACACAAGGAGAGGTTGAGAGCAAGAGAAAAGAAAGGGCAGACGGCAGAAGAATTTTATCAGTGTGTACAAATATCTGACCAGAGGGTGTAAAGACGTAGCCAGACTCAGAAGCACTGAGGTTGGAAGGGACTTCTTGGTATCATTTAGTCCAATCCCCCTGCTCAAGCACAGTCACCTAGAGCAGGCTGCCCACGACCGTGTCCAGTCAGGTTTTACAACCTCTGTAGGCAACCTGTGCCAGTACTCAACCACTCTCAGAGTAAGAAAGTTTTTTTTCTTACATTCAGACAGAATTCCACGTGTTTTAAGTTGTGTCCACTGCCTCCTGTCTTGTCACCAATCACTGCTGAGAAGAGTTTAGCTCTATATCTTCTTGATTCCTTTCCACCAGGTGTTTATACACATTGATGAGATTCCTCTTGAGCCTCCTCTTTTCCAGGCTGATCATTCCCAGCTGTCCCAGCCTTTCCTCATAGGAAAGATCATAGAACAGAATCACAGAATAGTTTGGATCGGAAGGGACCTCTAAAGGTCACCTAGTCCAACCCCTCTGCCACGAACAGGGTCATCTTCCACTAGATCAGGCTGCTCAGAGCCCCATCCAACCTGACCTTGAATGTTCCCAGAGATGGGGCATCTACCACCTCTCTGGGCAACTGTTTCCAGTGTTTCACCACCCTCACTGTAAAAAATTTCTTCCTTGTATCTAGTCTGAATCTACTCTCTTTTAGTTTAAAACCATTACCCCTTGCCCTATTGCAACCGGCCCTACTAGATACTCCAGTGCTTTCACCATCTTCGGCCATGTGATGAACTTGCTCCAATAAGTCCATATCTTTCTTGTACTGAGGAGCCCAGAACTGGACCCAGTACTCCAGATGCAGCCTCAGCAGCATTGAGTAGAGGAGAAGGACAACCTCCCTCAGCCTGCTGGCACCACTCTTCCTACTGCAGTCCATGGTACTGTTGGCCTTTTTTTGCCGTGAAGGTGTACTGCTGGCTCACGGTCAGCTTGCGGTCTGCCAGAGCCCCAAGGTCCTTCTCAGCAAAGCTGCTTTCCAGCTGGTCAGCTCCCAGTATGTACCAGTGCTTGGGGTTATTCTTCCCCAGATGTAGGACAATTCTCAGAGGCATCCAGTGACAAGACAAGAGGGAACAGGTACAAATTGAAATAAAAGAAATTCCTTTTAAACACAAGACAACACTGTTTTTACTGCAAGAGTGGTCAAATACTGATACTGGTCACCCAGAGAGACTGTGGAGCCTCCACTCTTGGAGACACACAGAGTATGATAGTCATGGGCAACCTGCTCTAGTTGATCCTACTTTGAGCAGTGGCATTGGACTGGGTCCCTTCCAATCGCAACTACTGTACAACTCTAAGATTCAGTGGATGTACAAGCAAGTGTGAGAACGTGATCTTAATTACATTCCATTATAGTAAATGAAGTTGAAGTAATTAGCCAAAATTAAGACTGCCTGTTGCACACAATTTTTTAGTATTTGACAAAGTTCCTGAATTATAACTCCTTAGTTATGCAGTTTCGTGCATTTAATGTTAGATATAAGACGTGACACGGATTCATTTTTCTTCTCCACAATATACAGAATGATAACCTTCTTCAGTAACTGCAGAGAATATGTAGGTTATCACCAGTATTATTCCTTGAAGTACTAGTCTTTACTACCACTGTATAAGCAATGTTGTAGTGATAGTTATAATCTCCTGTACCTAACACAGCTGACAAAAACAATTACCATTTGTAATGAAGTTTTAATTTGCAACCTACCAACTAATCAGGGAAAGTAGCATTTAAGTTAAACGAAAAACATAGTATTAAAAGTCAGTATCCAATCCAATTACAAAAAGATTTTAAAGCACTAGGATGAAATACCACTACATAGTTTGAACCTACCTTTCTGCAATAATTTGACCTCTCCATTTTCTTTCTTGATTTCATTCATTATTTTGTGCTTCTTCTTCTCTTTTTGCTTCTTTTCCCTTTCTTTAATTTTGTCTTTGATTTGAGCTGAAATGCAAATATTTTACAATTAAGTAGGAATGGAAAACTAATTGTCACATGCACATTTCATATTACTCTTATGTAAGCTCTATTAAGAGGATAAAAGGAGGAGTTACAAGGAAATCCCAGTACTTATAATATAAAAAGCTAATATTTATCTGTTGCATAATCCAACATAAGCTTATTTAATTCGGACAAGTTTTGTTTCTATTATGTTAGAACTGTACGCAACAACTCATCATGTTAACTGTACACAGTTAACAATTTTTGCTTACTCCTACTACCCTCTGCTCTTATTTTGCATCTGTAGTCAGCTCTTAATTCTTGAAATTCAAACTACATACATTAGATAAGAAATGGGGGAAAAAAGAGTACAGTTTGTATTTTCCTGCGTGTGTATATACACTAGAAACCTCACATAACTATCTTCACATAGCCTAAACTTCAAGGCTTTTGCAAGTAGCTTGGAATGAAGACTTGATTTGTCAGCTGCAAAGTCTTTTACATTAAGTTCACAGGCTACACCAATACATTAATAGCAGTAAGATGTAATTAACAAACACATGAAATGTATTTGCACAGCAGATATAATGCACTGGTGCTTGCTTCCCTTGCTTGCTTGCCTACCTACAATCAGCAAGAGCTTACCGGAGCAGTCTCATTATTCATTTACTTTCTTGCCAAGTCACTCCTGGTTTTTAAATCGTCATACAAAAGCATAGCCTTTAGGTATGCTTTCTACATGAAAAATACTAGACCCAGAGGAATTCATAATTTCAAGTTGAGTTTAGGTTTAATTTTGAGAAGTCGGATTTTACTAGGCTTAGATGCACTGCAGTCAGCACCTCATGCCTAGTTTCTTGGCATGAAGCCAAGTACCTGCTCCAAGAGTTTACTGGGCTTTTTAACTTCTGCAGGGAAAGAAGAAACCCGATTTCAAGCTTCTACATAATGTTATGCTTTAGAGTGCTTTTTCAATAATACATTTGACAGACAATCCTGATGTTTTCTTTATGGTACTTGCATTATAAACCCCACGCAGAAGCAAAGAGAAATCAAATTACTTTTCCTCAAGCATTCACACAAAATGGAAGCAGGCATCTTCACTACTAACAAATCAGAAAGACTCCTCAGAACCAAACCAAAGAAAGCCTTCAATTCTAGAAGGCAATACCAAGTGTCCCATAACCAAACTATTTATCAAGAACATTAATAGTGAAACAAAAGGTGCAAAGGGTTGACATTTTGTGGATTATGACATCCACATAAGTAGATGTCATATATGTCAATGTTGGAACAATGACTCAACAGCATTCACATCTTTCCTTTTAGGAGTCTTCTAGTAAGGCTACAGAACTTGAACCCTAGCAGTTGTTAGGATAAAGAACGTATTTTAGGAAGAGCTTAAGAAAGAAAATAAAAACCAAAAAAGATGCAATTGAGGTATGTCTGTTTTCTACCCACAGATCAAAGTAAGCAGTGGAGAGAGAATAGAAACTATGCTGGCACAAAAGTAAGAAGGAATGAGGTAGCTGTGCTTAAAACTGTCTGGAATTCTTAGTTCTAAGTGACTGAAACAATCGAGTCCAAGAACAGCCTTCTAGCGGTTCAATGAGAAGGGATGACAAAGCAGATTTATCTCTATATCTGGAATCCAAACAAGTTCTCCTAAGCAACACAAACCTGTACTTTCTAGGAATAGGTTAGGCAGACATGAATCTTACTCTCCAGTCTGCTTCTCCCCCAAAAGAAATCCCCAAATTGTATATCCCCTGCACCTGAAGAGTATGAAGTAGGAAGGGTTACACTCTGAAAGCAGACTCTCATTCAGCAAGTAGGCAGTAACACCAGGCTTGATTTGTAACCTGCACTAAATGTTCAACTCAGCCAGGATTGTAATTATCACAGGAAAACCTAGATTTTATCTCAACATTTGCATACTGTTCAAGAGGCACACTTGACTTCTGCTATCATCTATGAATCAAAAAAAGACTGAGGACCATATACGAATGCTGAGCCTTGTTGAAAGAAGATGAGAGAAAGACTGAAAGAATCTTTTATTGCAGGCTCATGAATAGCATCACAAGCCAATGAATCTCCCAGTTCTGTCAGAAGCAACCCATAAGTAAGGAAGGAAAACAAACTGAAACCTTTTAAAGAGCCTCTAGTTTATTTTCACATCTAGAAAGCAATTAGCAGAGTCAACAGCAAAACGTTCCAGACAAAAAAAACAATGGAAGCGTCCTGTGACCTGCTCCAGCAACCGCCACAAGCAAATCATACCTGAAATGATTGCAAATACAATGTAAATGCAGCTGAGGAAGGTTTGAAATAAAACTATTTCCCTTTTAGAAGTCACAGTACTCTAACAAAACCAGTGTACAGCCTAAGGGAAGTAAAGAACAGTCGAGAATCCCAATTTAAATGTACAAATTCTTCGGTTTCCTCCCTCAATGCCCACAGAATAGATAAGCACTGGATGCTAGAGTTCTCCTTAAAAAAAAAAAAGTATAAATATAAAGACAGAACACAGTGTAATAAAAAAAAACTATGTCAAAATGAGAGTCATTTCATGGATTAACACTTGGTCTTAATTCTTAGTTCAAATGTCTTCAGTTTATGAGTAAAAATAAGTATTTTCTAGTCTGGTTGGCAGAACTCAAACAGTTCTCAAACTGCAGATTTTTGTTTATTCTCCTCAGTGATAGGCATTCCATTTCACAGCTTTCAATGGGATGCATAGAGAAAAATCAAATTATTTTAAAATTGAGTTTACCATGAAATCTGTTGCAATTTTGCTATGCTGGCTCAACAAAGTAAATTTAGAAGCATACAGTAGTCATTATAGTCAGTAAACCAATTAAAATATACCTATGGCACAGATATCTAACAAGGAAGGGCAAGTACAATTGACCAAGTACAGTCTCCAGACTAACTGCTAGCACCATATGATGTTGCCCAATAAAGTTGATACTGTTCAACACAGGCTAGAGCTCTTTGGGACTTTCCAAAACGCCACAGAGGAGTATCTCTCTGAGCGTCTTCTCTAATATAAGGTATCAATCCCCTCCAGCCATACATAATTTCAGTCCAAATCCCACTTTCTCAACCAAGAAACGTGAAAATTCTGCACAAAAATCCTGCTTTAAAAGGAATGCCTCCAACATTAAGCAGTTTACAATCTACATGTTGTAGAATAAACAATCAGTTAAGAGAGCTTGGCAAGGGAAAACAAGACAAAACTTGTTCTGTTGAACAAGATAAGAAAACTTGGAACAGTTTTGCACAGCTTTTTTGAGGTTTACCAGTAGCAGCTACTACTGATCCAAAACCTTAGGTCTCCACTTCATTTGTTGGGCAACAGCATCTCAAAGTAGTAAAAGGTAGGGGGATGTTCATACTAGTATTTCCATGTCCACAGAATGTTCTGCAGTTAGCTTTCACCAGTACTACTCCTACTACAGGGGTTAAGATAAGGACAGGGAGAGATCACTCATCAGTTATCATCATGGGGAAAACAGACTCAGGTTGGTGAAATTAATTTATTAGCAGTCAAATCAGAGCAGAACAATGAGAAATAAAACCAAATCTTAAAAAACAACTTCCCCCCACCCCTCCTTTCTTCTCAGGCTTGACTTTACTCCTGATCTTCTCTACCTCCTCCCCCTGAGTGGCACAGGAATGAGGACTGCGATCAGTTCATCACCCGTTGTCTCTGTCACTCCTTCCTCCTCAGGGGAGGACTCCTCACCCTCTGCCCCTGCTCCAGCCTGGGGTCCCTCCCACGTCAGATAGTCCTCCACGAACATAAATTCATAGACCACACCATTCAGATTTCAGAAGTTTAACTAGATCTTTGCCTCTACTGCAAGCTTTCTACAGACCAAAAAAAAAAAAGTAAATCAAGTGCATAAAGAACGAGCCAAGTGGGAAATACTTTGTAGTGGATTATGTGCAACATGGTCGCTGTCACATTGTGAAATTCACACCTTGAAACAGATGCAGGAGCTCAAATAAGTCCGTTTCAGCACTGAAAGAGGCAAGCTTTACAACCTTGTCAGATGCCAAAAGCTGCAGCTGCTTTGCATCAGTTTTCCAGATGGTAACCCACATTAGTAGTCAGTCATAGATTATGCTCAAAGTATTCTGCCTCTCTCCTCCCTTTGATTTAAGGGCTGTCACTGCACATCAGGCAAAATATTTACAAAATACTGCTAACGGACACCATCAATATGGTTAACACCAACAGTATTGTAACTGAAGGGAAGGGGAGGAGGAGGGGAGTACAAAAACATCAGCCACCGTTCCTTCCATCAGCACTCTCTTCCCTTTATACAAATACCCATAAAAATAAAACCTCAAGAAGTTGTGTTTATCTAGTTATGCAGATACATGAAGTATGTTTAACACCACTATGCTAACGGTTTTGACACCTGCACTTATAAGTCATACAAGGTACACTGGAGAGCAACCTTCCTGACTTAATGAACATGAAAAAAATTCACACAGTATTTCTGAGACCAAAAAAAAATTACAGCTTTCTCATTCCAATAACCAGGAATATTTGGCTGATACCCCTTTCAGTAATTAAAGTTTAAAATCCAATATATGACTAAAGAAATCCCCTTACCAGGCAAGAACATTTCCCCAAGCCCTCCAGTGAATGGGAAGGAAGACAGACCCCTTTCAGAATCAAAACACTTCCAAGAAATTTAAATCTAATCTTTACAGTTCCTCTAATCTTTGCACTTCTAAAGGAGACCTTCTACATGCAGAACTGAATGAGCCAAGTTTAAGCTGAAGCACTGGGGAGTTGCATAAGGTACACTGGAGAGCAACCTTCCTGACTTAATGAACATGAAAAAAATTCACACAGTATTTCTGAGACCAAAAAAAAATTACAGCTTTCTCATTCCAATAACCAGGAATATTTGGCTGATACCCCTTTCAGTAATTAAAGTTTAAAATCCAATATATGACTAAAGAAATCCCCTTACCAGGCAAGAACATTTCCCCAAGCCCTCCAGTGAATGGGAAGGAAGACAGACCCCTTTCAGAATCAAAACACTTCCAAGAAATTTAAATCTAATCTTTACAGTTCCTCTAATCTTTGCACTTCTAAAGGAGACCTTCTACATGCAGAACTGAATGAGCCAAGTTTAAGCTGAAGCACTGGGGAGTTGCATAAGTCAGTAGTGAAGAACATGACAGCTGCAAACAAGGCCTCTACAAGGTTTCAGATCAGATGTTTCAGCCTACCGATCTTGTTTCAACTAAGAAAAATTATTTATTATTCTACAATCAGAATAAGTTTCTGCCAGATTCTGGGGTCCAGGAGGGGCTTGCTTTGTTCTTCAGCTTAGAAAGTGAAAGATTTTGTTCTGCCTAGCAAAGCTTCATGGTTACTTCATAGAAACAAAAAGAGAAAGACAGTGTCCCTCAGGAGAAAGATACACTGCTCCAAATTCATCTCAGTGTTGGATGCTTACATTAATGTCACTATCAGCTCTCAAAACTAAAGTGCATATAAAATCTCAAACATCCAAAGAAATTTCAGAAGTCCCTCTTCCTCTTGCATACCACACTTAAAACCCTAAACACTTTCTAGACACTGCTGATTGCAGTGGGGCATCTAAATAGAAATATATTAAAGAATTCAGAAGAGAGTGACCAAGAAGAGGCCTCACAAGCGTGAAGATGACTGCTGAATTTAAGGAGTTTGGCAGAAGGGAAGTGAGTCAAGCCACACAGTACAAGAAAAAAAAAAAAGGGCAAAGGAAATAGAAGAAGGAAATGTTTAGCGGAAGAAAAAAGACAACCTAACTAGCAAGATGCATGGTCGCAGCTCTAAAGAAGAGGAAAAGATCCAAAACTTTCTCCAATCTACTTCAATAAGTCAGACTAGGAAATGAGTATCCACTCGATGCAAACTGAACTTAACAAGCTTGAAAAGTACAGTTTCTTGAAAGCTTAAAACCCAGAAGAAGTGTCATGCAACCCAAAGCAACAAAGTTGTCAGAAGAATCACTGGTAAATGCCCACCTGAAATCTGATCTAATCTATCCTTCAAAGACAGCAGGAGAAGGAAAGGGGGGCGGGGAGAAAAGACTAGAAGTAAAACCAAAAGCTACAGTACCACGTTCAGCGTTCTTTCTCATACATGAGCCCCCATTTGCAAGTTACAAAATGAGACTGATATTTTTAATTGCTTGCACGCTAAGGTAATCTTATCAGCAAATGGATCACTGAATCAAAAAAAAGGAGGGAAAGGGAAACTGTACACAGAAATTGCAAGAAAAACAGAAAAGACGGTTCACGCATCTGGATCACACCTTACAGCTAGTCTATGGACCAAAACAAAAAAAAAAACTCTGGGCAGGCATCATCTGATGAAGTGGGGAGTGGCTGAGCTGAGCTTTGCACTGTTACGAAAACAATTTCAGTTATGAACAAGCATCAGTTAAATGACTAACAGAATCAGTATAATCACGAACTGGAACGGCAATTATTTCTGTCAGATTCACACCATGTTTTAAAACAAAAATAGTTACACAACGTCTAATTCCACTATCAGAATGTACTTGACAAGTGAAATTTAAGCTTATTTTAAATAGCCTAAACCTCATATCTGCAGGATAAATCATGCATATGGCAAAATGTTCTTCCACATTCTCTGCATGCTAGGTCACCATCTCAGAAGGGTTCACTCAACTCCATTCGTTTAATTGAAACACAAGCTGTAAGGCCTGGTTATGACTCTGCAAGTTAAAGGTGTTTCCAATGAATTAGAAGACCAGAGAAATCTGTAAATGAAGACTTGTTCAAGGAAGAAAATACAAAAATATTAAAGAGCTTTAAACACGTCATCCATCTTGACTATAACCAAGCTTAACAACTTCCTATCACATAGGAAAGAAAGGTGCCTCAAAGCTAGGCTCTCTTACCTAGTAATCACCACTGCAAGCAAAGAACAAACATCAGCTCCTATAATCAGCTTTTTTGAATGGCAGGTGAAAAATCTTCTCAAGATTCCCTCCTCAGTGTCAATATCCCTTATCATCATCACAGTAATTAAACTAGATTCACGAAAATGCCATTGGTACTACTCAAAGTCCTGTGACGACATTTTTCCAAGTCCAGAACTCACACTCATTCACTCCGCATCACTGCGCACCCTGATTCCCTGTATCATCTTGTCTATGCCACAGCCCCAGCTATCCCGTAAGACAAATTTTGCCATTCTTCCCCCCGATCCCCTAGCTTCATTCCTCATTTTCTCCAGTACCAAGGTCTGTGTAGGCCCTCCCTCTCTCTCACCAAGATAAAGCTTTCTCTTCTAGCATCATACCAGCTGTATGTAGCAGAGCATGCACGCAGCTCACTGATCAGAAACGCAACGCCTCCCAGTTCATAGATGTTGGCACCCATATCAGGACAAACTTCAATTGGGAATTCCACTCCATCACACATACCCACATGCAATGCATCTCCACTTCGGCTGTGAAGAGGAGAATGGAGTTTTTCCATCTCCAGAGCCTCAAAGCGATTAAGGAAATCTCATCCGTTCCACCTGCTTATCTTTTGATAATTTCGCCTCTTTTAGAGACTTCTGCACCTCTAGTCCCCTCATCTGCACAATTTTCTTTCTGGCAGGTGCAACACCGATACGTGTATCAGTTCTGAATGCTATGAGAGAAAAATCAATCGATACTGTCAATCTCACATTGCTGCTCATCTTCCATAGCACCAAAAGCAAAAAGGTTGTCTAACTGCAGACTTCAGGAAAAGGAGACTGCATTTGCCTGCAGTAGGCTGATTTTTAGAAAGTATTACCAGCTACATGTATGACGGCTTCTATGAACTCATTACATCTATAGGGGCATATTTTATTCCTACATTTCCCCTATATGTTCTGTGTGTGCAAGCCTCTCAGGACTTTATTATACAAAATCTTCTAAATCCATCCTGATGTCGTGCCTATAGGCTGCCTAAATTTTTCACTCTCCTCCTATCCTTCCTCTAACCTTCCTTGCCTTTTCTACAGCACCTACGTTCATGTCTTTTGCCCCAAAAGAAGATCAGAATCACCCCCCTTTCTTACATAGCTTTTGCTTTCTATTTCCTCCCTCTTTCATGTCAATATCTCAAATTCACTCATTCCACATTCACTGCTGCAACCAGAGTCCCTGCGGTGTCTCCTTCTCGTCTACGCCATAGTCCCAGCAATCCCAATGCACAAGTTCTGCCTATTCCACCCTCCCACCCTAATATATCATTCTCCGTTCTCCTCTGTACTTATGATTCTGCATGCCTCCCCCCAGTCATTCTTTTCTCCCTGCATCATAACTGTATTTCTCCTTTCCCCTCAGAAAAGTAAATTATTAACAGCACAAATCTGTTCTTTAATCTACAGTCAAACACAGAACCACTTTAAAAAGGCTGGCTGCTCTCAGCAGAAGACTCAGTGCATCCCCTCACCTTCTTACATTATAGCCTTCACTGCAAAAACATACAGTTTAACAAATACAAAGTTTTTCATTTATGTAGGAAACTACGCCATCAAATTTTAGCTATAGAAACCACTTCCTCTAAACAGAAATCTGGAGACCCAGATGCTGAACAGGCCTCATTTGCCTTAGAAAGTGTTATTTGTTGCCTGTCCTTACGTTTTAAAAAAAATAAATGAAAAGTAAATAGATCCGTTGAGCAAACAGCAACTAAGAAGTTAACTACTTGTCCCTGTCAGTATGTAAGTTCTGAGAAAATATCCTTTCCAGATAGGATACAAGTTGCAGAATCTCCCCTTTAAAGAAGAATCATTGCTTTCAGGAGGGTTCAATTAACAGTTATTCAATTGACACCATCAGTGTCATCATTTCTTTTACCAACATGCAAAAAACATTTCATCCTGTGACTGTAATATTGTTCTCAGAGATTTATTAACATGATTGTGTTAACATTGGTAGAAGACTATGGCAATCTGAGTCAATATGGTTATTATTTCCATAGTTTTGCCAGAAAGATATTGGGTGAGTTTCTTAGAAGCTATCCTTAAAGACAAGAAGACTTCAACAACATCAAACATGTACTGAGTATCCTTTCTGAAGGCTTTTCCTGAGTCATCTTCTGGACAGGGAAAAAAAAAAAAACTAAAATGAAATACTTTAAAGCACTGCAGTGACATACTTAAAGCCCTCTTGTACATCAGCAATTGAGATCTCCAGAACAAAACGATACGTGCAACATGCTGACCAAAAAGAACAAGTAATTTAAAAAAAAAAAATACTCAAAGGTAAGTGAATCAGAGACTAAGATACTAGTAGAAATTAGTAGAAAATGCAGTAAGGCAGCCAGACAACATAATCAATAGACAAAAAAGCATATTGATACTAATAATTGTTCTCTACAAGCTTGGTTCACCCTGTAAGTACGGGTATAGACCACAATCAAAGTAATCTAAGCCTACTTAACAGCTATAATTTATCTTTCCTTCGAAAGAAAGGAAGCTTGCTTAAGCTAAGTAATGGAGTGAATGTTTCAAGTTCTTTGTATTTCAATGTAAATGCAAAAGCATCAACATCTGGTTTAAGGTCACTGGAGACTGGGAAAGCATACACTGGAAATAAAAGTATATATTCATGTTTTGTCTTTTACTTCCTAAGCATCTACTGTTCATCACAGTCAGCAAGAATCTAAGCAAGAACCTAGCCTAATATCTTGTCTCACCTGCTATGGCGATTTTTATCCAGCTCCATTAACAAACTAACCCAGCACTTCTCCCCTTCTCCTGAAGGCCTCGGGCACTTCTTGGAAGATTTTAGCCCATTGATCTTCAGGAAATAAAGCAAACCTGAAGCAACAACTAAATCAGATTTCAAAAGTCTAAGTATCTAAATTTTAACTGCATGCTCTCCGGTAGTCAATAACTTAGCCTGTAAAAATTAATAGCCTAATAAATAGATCATTTGGGATGTAATTTTAAAATTGGGGTTTTTTTGTGGCATGTGGTCTTCTCCATTTCCCTCCCCCACAATGACAGAAATTCAGTTTTGGTCGCAGATATCTAGTAAATTACTAGGCAGCCTTATTTCCCTAATAGGTAAGAAAACCTAAGGCCTCTGGCAGCTTCTAGCTGACGCCATCGCTAATTCCACACCCCCTTTTTTGACAGGATTGACGGCAGACTAAGCCGCCACAGCCTCCTCCACAAACTTACACAAGGCCAGCAGTCTCCTACCAGGGTCTAGCACGCAGTCCACAAGCCTAGCTACCCTGGGCTCTGCGGATGGCAGGGTGAAAGGGGCAGACAGGTAAGGCCCCCGTGAAGCGGCACTGCCCCAAGGCCAGCGTGCTGAGGCGGGGCGAGGGCAGGCAGCCATTCTAACGGCTCGACCCG
>NW_009602088.1:0-463 GCF_000690535.1 Cariama cristata
AGATCATCTAATTCCAACCCCCCTGCCATTGGCAAGGACAACTTCCACCAGATCAAGCTGCTCAGAGCCCCATCCAACCTGGCCTTGAACGCTTCCAGGGATGGTACAAACACAGGTTCTCCGGGCAACCTGTTCCAGTGCCTCACCACCCTCACAGGGAAGAATTTCTTCCTCATATCTAATATAAATCTTCCCTCTTCCAGTTTAAAGCCATTGACCCTTGTGTTACCACTCCATGCCTTTGTAAAAAGTCCCTCCACAGCTTTCTTGTAGGCCTCCTTTAGGTATTGGAATGCTGCTATAAGGTCTCTCCAGAGCCTTCTCTTCTCCAGGCTGAACAACCCCCAACTCTCTCAGCCTGTCTTCATAGGAGAGGGGTTTCATCTCTCTGATAATATTCGTGGCCTCCTCTGGACTCGCTCCAACAGGTCCATGTCCTTCTTGTGCTGGGGGTCCCAGAGGG